>NW_016159126.1:0-17652 GCF_001687245.7 Rhagoletis zephyria
GGCGGTTTTGCAATTGGGTGATTGGGTGATGACCCATGTTTGCAAAGAAATATATGCCGGTTCCATTATTTTTGAGGAAAGAGTAAGGCAACAAGCTGTAAGTAAGTATCAGATGTCAAATTTCCTTGGACACACACACGAAATAATGGCACTTTTTTTGTTAACCGTTTTCTTGAGAGCTGCATACTGGCCCTTCGTCCTAATCGAATCAGTACTCAATTTATTACCGATATATTCTGCGGAGCAACTTCTTATTTTCCTCAGTGTTCCCTAATAGTGTATCAGTTCAATGCGAAATTTACTGAAATATGTGAATGGGCACTGTCATACGGTCAGTATTTATTGACGTGATCCAAGTATCGCGATATTTATTGACGGTGTAGCATGCAGTATTGATGGATCGTGGTCCATATCCCAAAATTTCGAAAAATTTTGAAATCTGGATCGCGGATCGCAATATTGTCAATAAATATTGAACGTGTAGCACTTTCAAAACGCGATCCATACATTTCGTCAGCACATCTTGTATTCTCATAACGCGACCATCGAAAACGTATTCGCTATGCCTTCGTACTCGTTGCTTAAAACTTTTCAAAACAAATTGAAAAAATTTTAATTAACATTGGAAATTTTCAATAATTGTGTAAATTATTCGTACAAAATAAAAATATTTTCTTGCACCATAATAAGCGTTCAGCACAAAAATTATGCAAATACTGACGCGATAAATATTGAACATATAGCATTCGTGCGCGATCCATCAATCCATCAATATGGATCGCGATCCAAATATCGTGATAATTTGTTGTGCTCCAAACCCTTTTTCATTAGGTTATTGCTTACCCAATGCTTAACCAATACAAAAAAACGTGCCGCAACGCTTGAAACTTACTGCAGGAACCGGGTAAAAGCCTAGGAATCCCGTGAAGATGCCGGAAAACCTCGTCCACGCTGGAAATAGTTGCCCTTAACTTTCCTGCTAACAGGCACACGCTGCACAATACAAATTAGGCCGCTCCTTTATCACTGCAGCAACACAGCACTAGGCCAGTAGCTATTAATTTATTATTAACCGCGTTAACCACTTTCGCTTGAAAAAATAAAAACTTGAACTTGAATTAAGTGTCGTTGGCTTTATTTCATATATTTTATCACGAGCACGTCCGTCGGCTTTAAGTTGCGAGTTCGAATTGAATTTCAGTTCGTTTTTCTATCGTAATGTATGTACTTGTGGAACGTATTTTTATCAGGGCTACCAACATTACAACGGCGCTGAATAGTGCTGCCGTAATCTTGGTGATGCCACTACAAATTACTGACCGTGTGACAGGGCCCAATAACCTAACCAAAACGGGAACGCAAAATACCTAGGGATGAAACGATACCATGCTGGTATGCCTACTTTTATTTGGAAGTAATATCGAAAGAAAGTATCGATACCTGAAAAATACCGGATATAAAGTATCGATACTACTCATATTGATACTTTTGGTTATGAAGGTATTCCTTATGAACAATATTTGTTGCATCCTAAAGTATAGCTATTTCTTTTTACTGCATCAGTTCGTATTTCATTCCGCATGTTAATGAAGTGCGAGTTTCAACCGGCTAAAAAATCTAGAATTTTCCTTTTATGAGACTGCTATTACCGTTTTCTTATGTAACAAGTGCAGTTTACAAAAACTGGCGTTGATTTTTTGAAATTTTGTTGCTAACGGTCTCTCGCATTTTATTTCATAAGAAATTCGTGCTTATATGGAAAAAGTCCAAAAATTCGTCAGCGAAAATTTTGTAGAAACTCTGAGTAAAAAGTTTAAAATTTTTTTGAATTTTTGTGATATTTATATAAAGCACGAAATTTTCATTTATATGGAATAAACAATATTTGCATAAATAATTAATGCAAAAAATGTTTCATAAAAATAGTAGCCACTTTAGAATTTATGTAGCATTGTAGCTTTTTATTTTAAATGAAGCAACTTGCTACAATTGTAGCCAAACGGAAACGCTGGTGTTAAGTTTTGCAAAAAAAAAGAAAGGAGAAAATCTAGAATAAGCTTCAAACCATAATTTTGCATAAAACTTGAAGGAAGATGTATAAAAGTTCTATACAAAATCTGTTAACCATATCGTCGATGTTTTTGCAAAACCGCACATCGACCAGTTGCAAAGCCGCCTAAATCGCCGTTGTGGCAAAAATGAGATATGGCAACCCTGAACTCCAGGCATCGAGATTTATGCATAAAATTCGTTAAATCGTTATTAAAACAACAGATTTATAAAACAATAGCTGGAGAAAATATCGCCTCTCAAAGCAATGTTTTCCAAGGAATACCGGTTTTGGCCCTTCTGTAAAATTTGAGTGCCGTAAGATAGGCGGTTTTGCAATTGGGTGATTGGGTGATGACCCATGTTTGCAATAGAAATATATGCCGGTTCCATTATTTATTGAGGAAAGAGTAAGGCAACAAGCTGTAAGTAAGTATCAGATGTCAAATTTCCTTGGACACACACACGAAATAATGGCAATTTTTTTGTTAACCGTTTTCTTGAGAGCTGCATACTGGCCCTTCGTACTAATCGAATCAGTACTCAATTCATTACCGGTATATTCTGCAGTGCATCTTCATATTTTCCTCAGTGTTCCCTAATAGTGTATCAGTTCAATGCGAATTTTACTGAAATATGTGAATGGGCACTGTCACATGGTCAGTATTAATTGACGTGGTCCAAGTATCGCGATATTTATTGACGGTGTAGAATGCAGTATTGGTGGATGGTGGCCCATATCGCAAAATTTCTAAAAAATTTTAAATCTGGATCGCGGATCGCAATATTGTCTGTAAATATTGAACGTGTAGCACTTTCAAAACGCGATCCATACATTTCGTCGGTACATCTTGTACTCTCATAATGCGAACATCGAAAACGTATTCGCTATGCCTTCGTTCTCGTTGCTTAAAACCTTGCAAAACAAATTGAAAAAATTTTAAATAACATTGGAAATTTTCAATAATTGTGTAAATTATTCGTACAAAATAAAAATATTTTCTTGCATCATAATAAGCGTGCAGCACAAAAATTATGCAAATACTGACGCGATAAATATTGGACATGTAGCATTCGTGCGAGATCCATCAATCCATCAATATGGATCGCGATCCAAATATCGTAATAATTACTGACCGTGTGACAGGGCCCAATAACCTACCAAAAACGGGAACGCAAAATACCTGGGGATGAAACGATACCATGCCGGTATGCCTACTTTTATTTGGAAGTAATATCGAAAGAAAGTATCGATACCTGAAAAATACCGGATCTAAAGTATCGATACCTACTCATATTGATACTTTTGGCGATGTAGGTATTCCTTATGAACTAAATAGTTTACTTATTTTTTTATCATAAGTTAACTATTAACTTATAATCATATACTCCAAACTACATGTTTAATGATGAATGGTATTTAACACAGACCATTCACTAGAAAAGATTTCAAGAAAGTTAATCTCGTTAAAAAAAAAATTTACTCATAAAATATATCTGAGAAAAGGTACCTTTTTGCTGGAATAGACGTTTTTTGCCTGGAATAGAAGTTTTTCCAAAGATTTCAGTGCAGTGGAAATGTACTATTATGTACAAAAATTATGAGCCAAAGATTTTTATACGATAGTTTCGAAAATGTATCCTTATTACTTCCCCTGGTAGAATTCCACATACAATTGGTAGTGTGAAGAGTATAGAAACGAAATGATACGGATGACATTTTACTAAAAGAAATTCTTAAAAGCATTTAAACTATGAAAAATTTTCTAGTACATATCTAGATACCGGGAACTAGAATAATTTGTCGATTTGACATCTAATTTTCTCAAGACTAGATACGAAGATGGCGTTTACATTTTCTGGAATAATTCAGTTTGTTCCATTTTTTTTTTTAAATTAACTCTTTGTACCCTACTTTTTTCTTATTTTTTTACTTTCTTTAATAACAGAGTTAGACCTTTACCTTACCTTTAGTATTTTTCGCTAGTCTTTTTAGAGTACGTATTTCCTTGCATTTAGCTCAAGGTATTCACAGGCTAATGCGCGTTAAACCCGTAGAGTTACGCAGTCAGCTTAACATCGCATTCAAACGTCTGCTCTGAACACTCATCCAGTTTACTCTTCCACTCGAACAGTTGGGCCGCATGATTCAATAATAGAAAGGTTTTGTAATAAAACAGTCTTCTCTCTCCCACACATAAAATCGGCTCATTTACTTGTGCAGAATGTTGCTAACTCTACAGTTTCTGGTTATATTAGTAGTAAAACCAAAAACTCTTCATATTAATATTCGTTGGCATCACGTTTGCGTAATTTTCTAGAAAAAGTCTACAATAGCGACGTTTAGCCATAAAATGACCAAAAATGCCGATTGATAGAACTTTTTACGCTGATTTCAACGATACTAAATTTGGCGCAGGTAAAAAATAAAGAATATATAAGAGGTTTATTTGCTTTTTTTATTTATATTTTTTATTATCACTAAATTCTTGAAACCAAAAAGTAGATCATAATAAAGGTAATAACTTGTACTTTCTATATAATATAAATTTTTTTACCGTTAGTTATGGCCGTTTCTTCAAAAAAGGTTATTTCATGAAAAAAATAACATTTGTCCTTTTTTAGTGGTTTTGGGTTAAAAATATAAAAAAGCATATAAATTGTGTATAGCTGTACAGTTCCCTTTAACACTAGTTGGAACAAGTTATCCATAGCCATGTAGAAGCCTATATTTTTCTTAGCACGCATGCCAAATTTCAAGTTGATATATCTTAAATTATGGCCTTTCACTTTTACCTCAATCAAGCAAATATAAAAGAGCTCCTCGTGCAATATGTCACTTAAGTTGAAAAAAGATGCCTTTGAGCAAAAAATGGGCAAGATTTAATTTTTTAAGTCTGTTCTATGAGTATGTACTAAGGCATCTAGTACCGGATTTCGGGATCCCGAATCCCGGGAGTCCCCAGGCCTTTTGCGAGTACCGAAATCCAGGGATAAAGCCCTCGGGAGCCCGGGAAATAATTTAATTTACGACCAAATTAAAATAAAACGAAATTGAGACACTGTAATGACATAAAAGAATTATAAAATGCAACCCTATAAATAATCAAATAATAGGGCTATTCGCGATCCGGTGCAAATGGCCTAGCATCATTGCATTGCAAATTTGTATTGCAAATTATTTGCAATACACAAACAAAATACACGCATTTGCATTTGTCATGGCTTGGCAAATTTGCAATACCGAAAATCCATAGCATAAAAATGCTATGCATTGCATTCATAAAGAAAACCAAAGCTGATGCGCAAAAATTGTTTTGCAAAAGCTTTACCATGACAGTTTAATAAAGGTCGCTCACAATCCATGGCATATTTCTGCAATTGCATAAATTTGTCAGCTCTTATGCACCGAATCGCGAATAGCCCTAATATATTACAATTCTAAAGCTACTATTCTGTAATATATATAACATATATGAGGCATTCTTTTTCATTTCGAGCACCAAATTTGGTATCACAATCTCGATTGGCTTCACATTTTTCCTTTTTTCTTCGGATATATGATAAAATTTTGGATTTTTTTGTGATTCTGACTAAATAATCATGTACTTCTTTAAATTTTTATATCTCGGGTTCTATTCGTCGTAGAGACTTCATTGTTGACCCTCATAAAGTAAACCACCTCGTCATAAAAAAAATATTTTCAAAATAGTTCTTGAAAAACTTGGTACAAGTTTTTTATAGAGAATTAAACAAGGATTACGATGGTCTTCACTATGCAAATCAAGTTAAAAAAAAAGTTAAAAGTTCAAATGTTAATAGCTAGGTTAACTTTAGGACAGTCAAAACCATCATATAGAAGTGATAAGCCCGCTTCATTGTCTTCAAAACGACGTTAAGATGAAGCCTCTATAATTAGTACAGCCTGAGATGTAACGATTTGAAGAAGTACATGAATGGTCAGAATCACGAAAAAATTCGAACTTTGACAGATCATATCTCCGAAGAAAAAAAGAAAAAAAAAAATTCCTGGAATACGTGTTAGCTTATTTCATATATAAAACCCATAAACAATTTGAAGCGAATCAGAGACATGACATAATTTTTTTTACGAAATTTGTCCGACTTGTATATATAAGTATGTTGCGGCATACTAATTATTTTACACAATATGTGAATATGTACAAATACGATGATACAAAAAGAAGGTAGTTTCATTTCAAAATTTTTGACAAAAAATAAGTTTTTCAAGTTTCATAAATTATACAAAATTATGAGCTACCTTGCCACATTGATATCAATGAAACAATACATCAGAGGGTTTAATGTTGTGCGTTGGAAATGTTCGGTTATTTGTAAAATGATTTTTTGGTGGGGAGCGGAAACGGAAGGTGCATGTCACCAAAAACTTACTAGAAAGAGAACAGTATAAACTTTAAGATAATTCACCCTCGGGGCTCATTTCAAAATGGGGCAAAATTAGCATTTTCGCAAAGAAAAATTAAACTCGTGTTAGGCCATCAGCAGTGGGTACTCTTTTCCATTTTGGTAGCCTTTTCCGCGCTAGTTTAAATAACCTCATCAGTCCAACTCTGGTTCCGCCATCCACAGTATATTTGGGCAAAATTTACCTCCAAATGTACAAAAAAAAGTGCATATTTTAAACCGAAACCTTTGTTTTAACTTAAAGCTTAGTGCTTTGGCTAGACGTATATGTTAAAATTGTTTGATTCGGATCACGGGTTTGAACACGATAACCCAAAATCACTGTACAAATTAGGGATGTTGCGAATGTGGAATTTTAGACATCCCTGGATGCGAATGCGTATGCGAATATCTAAAAGCTAACAACCGCGGATGCGGATGTCAAGTATTTTTAAGAAACAATTAGAATCTAGCATAATGGCGAGATCGTTGTTTGAACAGCGCTTATAAAGCCAAACCAGATGTGTCAGGTTTTTCTAAAGCTTTTTAAAAATAGTTCTCCATTGTCATTCCTTTGGCTATTTCAGAATTTGGGGCATCTGTAACTTCATCAGCGTTTTTCGATTTTAGTTTTTGTAGTTCATTTTTAATACTTTCTTCTGCGACTGGTTTGAACAATCCGTGCCTATAGCGAGATAAATAGGTGGATATGGAAAATAAATTATTGTTTTCCTGGAATGAAAATTTTGAACAAAATTGTGTTTTCAAAGTCATGGCTGTCAGCGGAATCGGATAAGAACAGTGTTATTTTTTAAAAAAGCACCCCGTATTTTAAAAACATTTGAATCTCGGATGCTTACGTAATTCTTATCTTATTAAAGGTCAGACCTATATATAGTCTTTTAATTATTTGAGCATCGCTCCTCTTTATAGCCAGACGTTGATCATTGCTGCTGGAAATCCCTATTGAAGGAGCTTACTCTTTGACTTTAAATAGCAAAGAAGGGACAGTATATATTCATCCGAAAAAATATTGCCCGACAAGTAAACAAAATTACTGTTCTTTAATTTTTTGCTAACAATAAATTCCCCAAAGAGCCCCATTTGAAATTATTGAAACGAATATATGTAACATCAAAAGCAAATCACGAAAATTTGGTTAAGAATTACAGTGCACAGCTTCTTTTTTGTGTCTAGTAGTTTTTTTAAAATTGGTCCAAAAAAATAATATTAAAGAAAGAAACCAATGCAGGTATTGAAAGAAGAGAAAACAAAAAATATTGTTAAAAAGGCTAGGTTCCCTTTTACGTACGTCAAAGGTCAAGTAGAAGTTGGAACTTGCATGACTGCCCATTGATTGCTCAGTTATTTAGCTGAAGAAATAATAAGTTTAAGTACATTTTTGTCTAAGTTGATAAATATGAACAGTTTTGTTACACAAATACTCCCACGATCACAGGCAAAAATATTGGCTACAATTTGTCATTTTGTTTGCCATATATACGTTTTATCGGTACACCTGCACAACATTCGTATTCGCAAAAGCTCCGCATCGATTATTGCGAATGCGTATGTTAAAATTAATGCGGAAGCTCCGCAGTTGCGAATGCGAATATTCGCAACAACCCTGGTACAAATATCCGAACCGTAACCAAACTGTCTTACCTATGCCATTTTCTAAAAACAAAAACTTTCTAAAATGAAACTGCAGTAGTTTTCATCTTATGTGGATAATTCTTGTCACAAATACCTGGTTTCTTGCTTATATTTATGCATATATATTTTTGAGCAGCGCCACACCTTAACAGAAAATTCCGAGAATCCAAAATTGGTACTGTTACAAGTTGCATGGCATAATTTTAACTCGATCTCCACCCTCTTCCACGGATAACGGTACATCGGTTAGAGGTTTAGAAATATTTTGTGTCAGCAATTTGTCATCAAACTGCATTAAATCGTATTACGTACTCTATCCTCTATCCAAAAATTTTTATTTTCGAACGTTTGCACAGGTGTATCAAATTCCTTCAGTTTGAAAACGCGCTAGACTTTTTAATGTTTTCATCCAACTTCCCTAACTTAAAATTTTTTTTTTACTTTTTCAAGAAACAAAAATTTTTCTGCTAGTGAATCTGGTAGCATGGTTTTAATGAAATGAAATGTCATAAACTTATTAAAAGTCAAGTGGTCGGCAACAACAACGAATGTCAATAAATGAAACTACCTTCTATTTTTGTATCATGACAAATACTATAAGTAAGTGTAAAGATGATCTCGTATTTTTTACTTTTTGTAAAAATAACTGCGACTGCAATATGAATGAATTCCAATTCCATAGCTTTTAGTTTGTTCAGTTTGTATTAGCGTTTTAAACTGATATAAAATAAAGACATTTATATTTCTTTGCTTAAAAACACAAATTTATTTTTGTTTCTAGTATTCGCACTAAATGAAGACCACAAAACTAGTTTGTTAGCATATTTTAATTAATGGTAATAATATCCCGAAATATCCCGGGATCCCGGGACTCACAAAACGGTCCCTGATTGGATGCCTTAGTATGTACGCTCATCCCATGATAAAAACATTACAAAGTAAATTCATGCTCTCAATGCGTCGGCCATGATTTTTTCTGACGTTTTCAAGCATTTTAGAAACATATAAAATAGAAAATAAAAAAATTAAATTATTTCCAATTGTTGTTGTTTGAGATTGAAAATGAGAATATGTGTGTGAGTTTGATGAGTGTTGAATTTTTAAATTATATTGGTGGCGAACGTCAGACTGTATCTTAATGGTTTTACCTTGTTGTGTTTTTATCATGGCTCATCCTGTATGCTCTGTCACATCGAACTACGCCGAACTTTTAAATTATAGTCTATTAAAAATTTAATATTTTTGAAATTTGTCTTACCTTTTAGCTGATTATAAAATAATTTGATTAAAATATTTAGGTGCAAATATAATGTGTCGTAGAAAAAAATTTTAGTGGAAGTATTGAGCTCTAATACAAAAAAAACGCGCACAACTTCAACTTGATCACTCAAAGTTTTGTTATAGTTCCAAGCTTGCAAATTTGTTTTTGAATACTGTTCAATAGCACGTGGGGGTCTTTTCTAACAAACTACAAAATATGATAAATTTTCAAGCACTTTTTTTTCATTTTTGCGTCCTAGATAGACTAAATCTCACACTGTGCGGCATAAAGCTGTAGACCCCTCGCCTTACTGTGACAACATCAAGACGCACACGACGAATTGGAGGAAAAGCTCGGCCAAACACTTTGCAAAGGTGTAAGCGGCAAAATATTATTATAATACTATTTTAATATTTGCAATGATTAGGAAACACTTGGATTCAACATGGCGTATGAGTGATGTTTATCTGGTGATTTTTTTATACCGGAGCGCACTTGTGCACGAGGGTATTATAACTTTGTTCACATAACGGTTGTTTGTAACAACCAAAACGTATCGACATAGATATAGACAAATGTATACATATGAATGAAAAGAGAAATCGGTTTAGGCATGTCTGTCTGTCCGTCCGTCCGTCCGTGTACACGAAAACTCGAGCAAAAATTGAGATATCTCAACGAAATTTGGCATGTGGATTGCCCTTCACCCAAGGTAAGTTGGTATAGAAAATCGGACTGTAACCACGGCCACTTCCCAAATAACAGTAGTTTTCAGAAAAACTAAAACTGCGATATTTTAGTAACTACTGAAGCTTATTTACTGAGAATTGATATTTACAATGATTTTTAAATGTAAAATAAGAATATTATACATTGTTGGATATGATTACATGTGTATATCTTGGTAACCGCTACAGAAATTTCTCCCAAACATGGCTCAGTTGGAAAACGTAGCAAACGGCTGAAAATTTTTAAAATTGGACAATAACCACGCCCACATTTCATATAATGGAAATTTAGAGAAATACGAAATCTTCGATAAATCAGTAAATACAGAAGCTAATTCATTCAAAATTGATGTTTGCAATTGAGGTTTGAAAATGGACGTGGCACCGCCCAGGTATGTAATCCCGGTAACCGTTCGATGAATTTCTACCAAACTTGGTACGATTATTTCGCTTGCCACTTTCCATATAACGGTAAATTTCAGAAATTCTTGAAACTTCGATATTTCGAAACTTAAGGACGCTAATGTTCTCAAACAACTAAACTAACTAATTAATAAAAGTGTTTAAAACTAATTTATCGAACTTATAAAAATTGTGTTCTAATAAACTGATATTTTGGAACCTACCTACGAAATTTCAGTGAAATCCGACAAGATTTTATGAAAATACACCTACTTGTTTATAAAGATGCATTTAAAATCTGTAGTTTTCGGTAAACAAATAACAGCATTGAGCGACCTCTAAATCTTGTTCAAATAAGCTGAAATTTTAGAAAGAACTTGTCTTCCCTATTATCTTCAAGAATCCGAATGTTCCCGGTCGAAATTCAAAAAAGGTCCAATTTTGAATCACCCTAATGTACATACATATATATATGAATGGAAAGGTCTGTTGTTGTTGATGATGAGAACAAATAAAATAATGTTTTATAAATACTTATTTTTTAAACATAAATGTCCGCAATTATATGAATTATAGCTTTGCTGTTGATTATAGTTATAGTTAATGTTTTTCCCTAAATACTTTATTAATTGTTTAGGAGGCTGTAAGTTTCCAAAGCTATCGAAATAATCAATCTCATTATCGTTTTTCCAATAAGCTAGCCAATGCGTTCCCGGACCCTTTGAACTATCCAAATATATTATCCCACCTTTTCTCTTAAATGTTTACGTCGTAAAGTGTCACCATGAATACCCCTCTAAAGTTTGGAATAAATTTTGAATACTTCTTCAAGTCTACATCACTAAGAGGTCTTCTAGGTAGCTTCATTAAGAGTTTTTTTGGTATGGTTTTAAATATATTCTGATCCCTTTTTATAAAGCTTTAAGAATATGCCTTTTCCCATTGAAATCGCTTCCATTGTATTATTATGACGTTTCGCCTCCAATAACTGTTCCTTTCCAGTTTTTAAGCATTGATTGTTTTAATAATTCCTGCTGTACCGCCAGATAGACTTCCAAGTGCTCTTAATGCTGCGAATAAAGGCGCTAATGAGAGAACTCCTCCACGTAATACGTTAAATATTAAAAATGTTGACTTGAGATTTAATACAGTAAACAAAGCGTAGCTCATTATTACCAAACTCAGTTCGAGCTCTTGCTCTTTGACCATCAAACTGTGGGAAATAAATATTATGATTATACCCATTGAAAGTCCAAATGGTTTAAAATTTAAAAACATCTATTTATATTCGAAATCTTTATATCAATCAAAATATGTGTAAATACTTAAAACATCTAATAAACCCTATTAAGGAGATCAACATTTCAACATTTTCAAATAATGATGATTTGCTATCACCAGATAATGCAAAAGCAAATTCTATATTTATATTTGATGATATAGCTTGCGAGAAATAAAATCATGTTCGATCCAATTTTTGAATGGGTCGCCATAAAGAGATTGACTGCTTTTATTTATGTCAGACTTAAAGCTGGGTTATCCAAGACTTAAGACTTGACTTGGCTTACCTAGAAACTTAGACGCGATTACTCAGCGTGTCACCTATTACCTATTACCTTTTCTTTTTGTTTTGATTTTTAGCAATTGTATATGCTCAAGTAAAAATGTAAACGTTTAATTTGTTTTTACATCAAAATTGCTAAAAAATTAATATTAAAATAAATGTATTTACGAGTTTAATATTGTGATTGTTTTTATTTCATTTTCTGTCTTTATTTGAAAGTTTGTTTTTCGATTGCCAGACGAATTATGTACATTTATAAAAAAAAATTGTATTTGTGTGGCATATTTGTAGAGATTTTATGAAAAAAGGAAATGGCAGCATGATTCTCTCACGGTTCTCTTTGCACTTAGAAATTGTAACGAAGCGTTTTTGTTGCCCCGATACTTCTTCTACAATGCTGGGGTATACTCGCCGTGTCTAGGGTTCGTTACAATAAATTTGTAGCTTCGGGGCTCTGGTGAATCGTACTTTATTAGATTATTCCCTTACTTACTATCAAACATATAACAAAATAACAATTGGAAATATTCGGTAGCGTATACATACGTACATATGTACGTATATCCATTTGGTTATACGTACACCTGTGGTCAAAGATTTAGCACCAAAATTCAAAGTTATATGTTTTACAACATATGTTTATTTATTTATTTTTACTAATTTTCTTTTAAAATATAATTCAATCTACAACAGAAACAGCATAAATAAAAGTTTCAAATCAAAAAGTAATCAAACTTTTTTAGTGTAATAAAATGCAAGTTTCAAATAGCTAAAGAATACCGTTTATTTTTTAGAATTTCTTTTGTGGAGGTTGTTGCGAATTTTCTTCCATATAACGCATGATCAAAATTTATTTTTTTCGAAAAAATTTAATTATATTTTAAATGAAAATTATTAAAAATAAAAAAAAAGTAATCATAAGTTGTAAAAAATATAATGTTGAATTTTGGTGCTGAATCCTTTACCAGTGCTTTATGTATGTATATATGCAAGTATTTGTTAAGGAACTTCAGACAATTCTTTGTATTATTATATGTGTTTACAAGGAATCAAAAACTTCTGATTCGTCTTTTTCATCCAGTTCGGTTGAATACATGTTTCTACTATTGAAAAGAGTGATCATTTCAGTGGTTGGCTGAAAGTTTTGGCAACAAATATTAAGAACTTTAAAGTGAATATCAATGCGCATTAACGCTTCTAACAATTCCATTTTTATTTTGTTTCTTAATTTTGGTTTTGTGGCATTCATAACAGAAAATACGCGTTCAACGCATGCATTACTTGTTGGAATTATAAGAATGTTTACAATAGCTTGCGCGATATCTTCAAAAAAATTTATTTCCAGATGCATCCTCAAATTTAAAAACTTCCATCCAAAAATCAATAACATTGTTTGGTATATTGTTGTTAAAATGTTCGTTCCAGTTTATGAACGCCAACTTGATCCATTGATTTTCGTAAGTGTTCCGTGATACATTCGGGTCAAAAAAGTCGTATAAAATGTCTTTAATAATAACAAATTTTTCTTAACTTACAGCGTTGGGTAAACTGAAATAGACGAAACTTAGAAAATCTCGACATGTTTTCGGGTAATCGTTTAGAAATTCCTGTTAATAACCCTCGAATGTAATTAAAGCACGAACCTTTTAGAATATATTCACTTTCAGAAGACATTTGTACTCTTCTATACTCGTTCGTGAATTCAACACCAAAATCTATGCAATCAAGCGGTAAAAATGACAGATCATTATCCAACGCTTTCTTGACTTTACACAACAAAGTAGGGCTTAGTTTAGATTTTACTAAAAATTCTGGTTTTAAAATTTTTCTAGAAAATGACAGAAAAGTTAACTCAATGGCTGCGTTTCTTTATACATTCCAGATAATCTCATTTCACAGCCGGAATAAACAGAATGTGTTTGAAATATACGTTAACATATCATCAGGAACGATCTAAAGAATAAGTAAACAAAAAAGTTTATTCCAATCGTTCAGAATGAATAAAGAAATTCAGCCAATATCAGAATATGCACTTCCTACGTCCACTTTGTCATTTTGAAATGTCAAATTTAGCCTGTTCATTTTATCAAGAAATGGTTTTAAAAATAATAAAAATAAACGATTTTTCTCGTCCGAAAATTCTTTGTAAATATGTTTTGCGGTAAGTTCATCTTCATTAGTGGAAATTATAGAAAAAGGAAATTTTAATTCTATCCACTGTTCTAAAACCCTCTTAACAGCCTGGCCGTAAGAAAGCCATCGCGTTCCTGATAACAACACTAATTTACGAAATCGAATTGTGTCGACACCACAATTTGTTAAATCAAAGGCACGTTTGTATTTAATGGCACGCAGAGGGCTGTTACTAAAGTAATTGTATAATTCTTTTATAAGAATTTCGACCGTGTTGGGAATTTTTTTCGATGCTTTCGAACAACAAAGATTCAAAGAATGGCAAGTACATTTCATAAGCTGTAACTTTGGATACGTTTTTTTCAACAAGGCGAATACTGATTTTTTAGCACCGCAAAGATTATTAGCTCCATCAGTTCCAATAGCTATCAAATTTTATGTTTTTATTTCAGCTTTTGTTAGAAATTTAATAAGAGATGCGTGGAGGATTTCTGCACTGGGCTCTTCGACCAGGAATATTCCCAAAAAATCGGTAACAATCTGATTCAGTACTATGTTAAAATAGCGAATGCAGACGCACATCCACTTTGTTTGGGAAATAGCGGTAGATTCGTCTATAATTAACGAAAACTTGCTGTTTCCAACAGCCTCCACCAAATCTTTCAATAGGCATGGTGCTACGAACATGCCTGAACATTTCGTACGATGAAGTTTCAAGTTCTCGAAGAAGACTTTGTTTTGGTCAATCGATTTCAGCAGCTCGGATAGATGATCAATTGTTGTTATCGAAGATTTTTAATTTTTGCGTTGCTACGGCATCGACATAACCTTTATATTAAAAATTCTGCATAAAAATATTTACAAAAATGTCATAATACTGCTTACCATAATTAGTCAAGGTATTTTGAGTGGGAGTTTAATTTTTCGTTTGTGTTTTTCAGTCTCCGAATGTCGTTTTAAATCTTTTTTGTGAGGAGCCAAATTAATTCGACATAGCTTACACCACGCGCCATTAGGGCTTTGGTAAGCCGTTGCACAGTGGCCAATTTTTCGGAAAAGCTGGCTAAAAGTCGAAGCGTGGTACAATTCTAATCAAACCTTGTGTATCCGTCTTTATTTTGATTGCTGGTTTTAAATTTCACCACATAATTTCGAAATTCAAAATGACGGATCCATAATGGCCGCTGTGTACGCTTAAAATAATCAGATTTTTAGCAAAACTAAGGTAGTTAAGTATAAAAGGTCATGTTTTCTTCTTTTTTGTTATATAATGTGATGTAGCGGTTAGCAATGTACGCTATTATTCCGCAGGGCCTGGGTGCAAGCCCAGTTTCGGTCCAACATCAAAAAATATGAAACAAAAAAGTTTTTTGTAATTGTGGTCGCCCTTTGGCAGGCAATGGCAAACCCCCGAGTGTATTCAGCCACGAAGAACAGCTTCTCATAAAAATACAATCCCCGTTCGGACCCAACATCAAGGCGCACGCCACAAATCGGAAGAGAAGCTCGGACAAACACTAACGAGGTCTTAATGTTTGTTTTTAACAATGTTGATGTTCAAATTTACACAGGAGATGAATCAATAAACAAGACATACATATTTGTTGGTACAGGAATATATTTTTAAGATAACAATTTTATACACCGTCAGACTCGCAGTCATCTGAAATATCCAAGCTCATATCAATATTTTTTGATGGCAATTCCGCATCCGCATTTACAACAGTTGATAATAATTTAATGGATGCCATTTCTTCGTGTCTATTTTAAGTGCAAAAAATATTTCATAAAGTGAATCCAGGCGTGTAATATTGCTAAACCAAATCGCAAATTTTTTCCTCTACCGGCAAAAACAGAATTTCATCGAGATTGTTGAATTGCTTTGATGAAGCCTTACACAAATAGCAGCGCATGTTCGACTTTGTAACGGTAACAGTATTCCGAATTTTACCATCGATCAACGTGAAAACCAATTTGTACGTGATTGTCATTTCTTTACCGTCTACGAATGTCCGATAAGGAACAAGCGTTGCTATTTGATCTTCAATATATTTTTGCTCTGCTAAAATCACAGTTTGGTTTTCGCGAATAAATTCCACCTATAAATTCTAAAAACATCCAATCTTTAAAATCTTTAAAAAATAAAATAAAAATTAAGAATCGCGTATAAAAACGATGTCCAAACTACAGTGGCGGCTTGTGGTTTTAACCAAGGTGGATGGGAAAAACTTCAATATACATGAAAAAGAAAATTAGACCGCCCATCTGGACCACTCTCGTAACTATTTTCCTAATTTATCATAATGAGTAAACAAAAAAAAATCAATCCGTGGATATCTATGTCTTACGTTAGTTTTTAGATGGCGTGACAATGAAAAAACATGTTTTACACACTCTAGATTACAATGTCCATGAACGGATGCTTGAAAACTGTAATTTTTTGAAGTGAAACTTCTTAGGTGGCGGTATCGCAAAAATTGAGAGTGAAATTTTTAAAACTGAAAACGTTACATGAGTGAGAAGGAAGATATAGGTAGTATAGGGAAGGGGAAAAAAGAAATAAAGCGACACATGAAGGGTACGAGTATCTACATATGTATATATGTATGTATGAACGAACTCATTGCGCATTTCAGCTCTGCCGCTACCAAGCAATATAGGGGTATTCTCTGAGTCTTGCAAAGCCCTTGCATGGTGCACGGATTGCGCGGTTAAAACCGGTTTTCGTATGGGACAGCTTTGCAAACCGTGCAATCCGTGCACCGTGCAAGGGCTTTGCAAGACTCAGAGAATACCCCTTATGTGTATAAATGATGCAGGCGTGCTTCGCGTAACTACATCCATTCGTACGTATGTACATATCGTCCCGTTTCTGCCTTAACCTCGTATCTGCAATAGAGGTATTTTAGAGAGTGTAAGAAAAATGTTTACTTTCTTCTCCTAGGATACAATAAACGCATTTTTTACTTAATATTTCTGGTTCCACTAACAGTAGTGAACACCCTCATTAAGTATTTGTTCTATTTGCAAATAGTGTGACGCTTAAACAACTGTTATAAGTGGTAATATTAGTTTTCCCAAAAATTGTAGATACGTGGTTAAAGGCTGGTATGCAGCTCTCAAGAAATCGGTCAAGAAAAATTTGCCATTATTTCGTGTGTGTGTCCAAGGAATTTTGACATTTTTGATACTTCACAGCCTGTTGCCTCACTCTTTCCTCAAGAAATAATGGAACGGGCATATATTTCTGATGCAAATCTGTTAGAAAACCGTAGTAAAAAGCGTAGCAAATTTCTTAAGAACTGCGTACTGCCTGAAGGAAATTTGACTCAAGAAAATTTCTTAGCCATTTCTTGTACGTCATTTTGTATGGAATTTTAGCTTTTCTTGAGAACTGCATACAGGCCTTAAGGCAGAAACGGGACGATATGTAC
>NW_016159126.1:20835-29389 GCF_001687245.7 Rhagoletis zephyria
AACTATTAACTGTGTATTTTGTTCGAAAAAAGCTAACTACTTTTGTGGGGCGATGGCCGCAAAAAAGTCAGACCTGGATACCTCTGCATTACATGTCAACTAACTTGTAACTAACTACTTTTGGACATAAAATATCAATAAGAAAAACAAAATATTTTTTTGTTTTTTTACTTTTTTATTTACTTATTTATTTACTTTATTTTATTACATTTCATATTTGTTTACATATTCTGCTCTGGGTGACCCCATATTCGAACACCGTCAGACATAACTTCAAAATGATAGTATAAAATTTCGATCTTCCTTTTATTTGTCCTGAATATGAAAAAGAATCTGCGAAGTTCAGAAAAAAAGTGTATTGAAAGTAATTTTTGTATGAGGATATTTAATAGAAACTTGTAAAGAAAACCAACTCCCGATTGCGTATGCATGACTCCTGCACGACTTTACAATTCACTTTAAGTTGGTTTTGTCATAGCTAATTAAAAGTGAGGTATTAATCGAAATCTCGCCAAAAAGCTAACTATAAGTTGGTTAGTTTTAACAATTGATAATTTTTCACTGCAGGGCATGGCAACAAAGAGGTTGTCGGGTGTTGGTGTTGTTCTCCAAGTTTCTAAGTGAAGTAGGTTTTGGGTAACTACCCTGTAGTCAAATGAACTAGTTGTAAACTACCTTACAACTAGTATGAACCGCATGCCCAACTAGTCAGCCAACTATCTTTTTTCCATGCAATCAACTGGTATTTTTAACATGGGGATGTCATACGAGATGGCAATTGTCAGATTTCGGTCAGAAATATACCAGTATCATACTAGTTCAAAATAGACAGAAAAACACTAGTTTAATTATGGACCAAAACCACTACTTTGGGAGTAGAAAATAAAATGAATTCATGAATATGCAATAAACAATTTTTAAGTACACTTTAATATATAACACATTTTTATTTAGCAGCCTTAGATTTGCCAATAATTAGTGTTAAATGTTTTGAGTATTAATTAAAAGAAAAAATAAATACATAGATATTTCAAACTTTCGAATATAAATTTAAATTCATTTTTCATTAAGTGTTATTAAAAGGAAAAGGTTTCAGGTACAATAAATACTATATTTTTATCTTTTTTAATAATATGGAATATGCAAAAGAAAACATTTTAGTTAAAAATAAAATGAATTCTTTAGATAATCTTTGAGTGAACTAAAATAAAAATAGAAGTTTTCATTAAAATAAATTAAATCCATTAACTTTGCACATTTCAGTCTATTATTTAAAAAAAAAAAATGATAATAATTAATGTTTAAAATTTGAGATTTGGATAAGAATAAAATAAATAAGTAATTCAAGTAGTTATTAAATATTCTTAATTTTTGTCTATTGTTTGACTTGTTGATTGATATTAGAAATTTATCAAATAATTATATTAATAGTGTAATTAAAAAGTCAAGAATAATTGAAACTGATCAATAATTACAAAATAATGATGTAATTAAAACTAATGAATTAATTGACATTTTTTTTAAGTCATTAATTCTTAATCTTTAAAATGGTGGTAATATCGGTATTTAATCATTAAACGGTTATCCAAAAAAACATGCCTTAATTAATAATCATTATGAGTATTAATCATTATTTAACCGGACTAGTATAACTGAATACGTGTTCGATTTAATGGTTTACAATATACCCAAATAAAAGTTATAATATTTTGTGTACTTTATTGTAGTAAACTGTCGAAGTTAAATAAAACAGGGCCTGAATAAATCGTTTTGTACTTGGTACAAGTCTGGTAATTTTCGAACTAGTTCGGTTTCAGTCAGGGAATTCTAGTTGTGAACTAGTATTTTTCCTGACTAGTTTGGGATTTCACTGCAGGGTACATACACGCACTCCTCATTTGCCAGATATACAATTTTCAAGTCAAGTCTAAGTCTTGCATAACTGAGCTTTTATACTCAAATACCAAAACACTTAATTCGAGATAATGCAAATTTAATTATTATATTCAAACAAGATGAACTGAATATTAAACATATCTATAATGATCATGCTGGAGCTGATATATCCTTTAAGACTTTTTGGATCTTATGCAATAAATGTTGGAAAGAATAATATGGATTTCTTGTTATAAGTAAAGATGATTCTATCAACAATGGTCGATATAGAAAAGAATTTGACGTCTTTATAACCCTATAAAATATCCTGCTAGTAATAATTTAAAAACAGTATATCATTTATATTAAAAGTGGTCACTTATAATATAGTAAATCCTACTGTTCTATTAAACAGCTAACTGCTAAACAAGGCTGTTGTATTAAACTGCTAACTGCTAAACAAGGCTCTTCTATTAAACAGCTAACTGCTAAACAAGGCTGTTCTATTAATCAGCTAACTGTTAAACTAGATACTTTAATCATTACTAATTGTATTTTTTAATTAAAATATTATGGAAGTTCATAGAAAACTTATTAAAAACTCGAAATATTTGGGGTATTCACAACGGTGTCGTAAGTGTCGTATTGTTGTATGTCGTAAACTTTAAACGCATAAAAAATATATTAAGGGGGTTTGCAATGTACGATCAAAGTCATATTATGAATTTTTGCAGTGTTAAAAAATATTTGGTTGTCGTTTCAAGTTCTCTTAACATTTATTTAAGCTTTTAAAGTTTACGACATACAACAATACGACACTTACGACACCGTTGTGAATCCCTCAATTAAAAACAAGTACAAGAGCATTCAGCTTGGTGAAACATTAAATGATGAGCTCTTAGAAAAAACGTTTAAACCGATCATCAAACCTTTGAAGGAAATTATAAATGAGAAGAGAATTAAACAATAAAATTATAGAAAAAAGGCATGTGTAGCAACATACACATGATAGAAGTGAAACTTCTTAAAAAAAAGGTGTGAGTACCAGGTACCTACTCACGAAATTTGATGTGTAAACATGTGTTTACGGCTCGGCAAAACATTAAGCGATTGAGTTACAAGCATAGGTTTGGTTATAAATTAAACAATAACTTCATTTCATTTTATTGATTTTCTGATAAATATTTTGTTTATTCATTTTCCTTATATGAATTCGCCCTTCTAGCATCTTTAGGACCAGGTTGTAATGGAAGTAACTGAACGGAGTAACAAATAAATGCAAATGTCTATAATGCAATCAATAGATCCTTACGAATTCGCCGCGATTTGTAACGATTCTCCCCTTGCAATATAACCAAGGTACTAAGTAATGTACGCACTTTTGTTCGCAAAATGCGTTTGTTTAAGTTGAAAGAAGACAGATTCCTTTGTTCGGCATTTCTTCTTACTCGCTTTCTATCTTCTAAGGCGAATTCATATATTCTTATCACATATATTCATGTGGTAGCAAGAGTATAAAAACATTAGTTCCATTATAAATTATACGCACAATTATCACGTCTATACGTAGTCCAATTCACGAAATCATATCACGGATCTGAGTAAAAACTCAGTGCATAAACTCCATTGCGCGTATAATTGAAATCGTGAAATGGTGTTCATGCATTCAGTTTCTACTCAAACGCATGAAATGATTTCATGAATTGCCTACGCATAATGGTAGTAAATGACAGAATGAATTACAACAAACACATCATTTTGACAAATGTAATATAATGCAAGTCTTAAACGTTACGACCGTTGGTTCAGATCGATCCGTAATCAAGTTGGACATTTTGCCCACAAACATTGCAATTTTGCGAGCGGTCTCATTGGAAAATCTCAATTTTACAATTTCATAGTTTCGGCTTATATTTATAAAATTCAACGAAAGCACGTACATATTTCGGCTGAGTTATCCATTTTGGGTTATTAAGTGAACAAAATAAACGCAAAATAGGGATGGACACCGCTTCAACAAAATTGGTTTTTTGATTAATCACGGTTTTTTATTCAGGTTTTAAACCGTTAAAAAAAAACTGTATTAAAAACCTGATCTTTTCGGTCTACTGAAAAAAAAACTGAATTACGAAAATAACTGCAAAAAAAACAAAAAACATCGATATCAAATTAAATTAAATTTTCGCTTACACTTAATACTTACTGCTGTGCAACGCAAATTACTTAAAACAATAAATTTTCTTAATTTTATACATACCCTGCAGTACGGGGGAGCGACTACAGGACTGCTGAATCGGTAGCTACCTGATAAACACCGTCAATTACCGACCGACTACTTGCAGTGTAATTCATCGATTACTTTTACAAGGCAATGTCCTAGGCGGTAGTCACCATCGGCTCTCTCTGCACTACCGGGAGTTACTAAAGTAGTCACTGGCGTGATTTATGGGCGCCCTCTGTCGTAGTTTTTCGCTATTCTGCTTACGACTGGTTCGACTCTGCACTACCATGTGCACTACCACGGGTTAATAGAGTAGCTACTTACCTAGGAGTCGGTGCAGTAGCGGTTCAAAAGTAGTGATTGACTCCAGCAGTACTGGAGGGTATATACATGGGCGTAGCCAGGTAGGGGCAGGGGGTGCTCGTGTATGTGTTGTGTACATGTTTATTTATAAACGTATCCCTCCAGTACTGCTGGAGTCAATCGCTACTTTTGAACCGCTGCCGCACCGACCCCTAGGTAAGTAGCTACTCTATTAACCCGTGGTAGTGCACATGGTCGTGCAGAGTCGAACCAGTCGTAAGCGGGATAGCGAAAAACTACGACAGAGGGCGCCCATAAACAACGCAAGTGACTACTTTAGTAACTCCCGGTAGTGCAGAGAGAGCCGGTGGTGACTACCGTCTAGGACATTGCCTTGTAAAAGTAATCGATGAAATACACTGCAAGTAGTAGGTCGGTAATTGACGGTGTTTATCAGGTATCTACCGATTCAGCAGTCCTGTAGTCGCTCCCCCGTACTGCAGGGATGTGTTCCTTTTCTTTCGTACCCCTGTAGTTCTGTTGGAGTTTTACTGGTGACTGGTGCTGGTGATTCCATGCATCACCGATTGTTAGGCAATTCGCTAGCGACAGGTTATGCGACGCTCGTATTGAAAATATCACATACTAGCGATTTTATGCATATAGGAGTATTACATGTATGATTTTATATAACTTCATTTCCAAATATACGAAATATAATAAAACGGACATATTTATACCAAAACAAACTTCATTTCACAAAACAGACTTTTAATTTGTAAATAAATACTTCAATACTGTCACAATTAAAAAAAACAAAACTCAAGAAAAACGACTTTAAAGTTCTGATTTTACATACATATACTCCCATAGTAAAAATTAATGCATATTTTGTTCTAGTGAGATACTAGTAATCGATACAGCTATGAAATTTTTACACAACATAGAAGAAAAGGTAGCGGTAATTTCTGCACACTCAACTCAAAATTTGTATTTTTTGGATTATGACACTATTGAAGTGAATGTATATATGTATCAGAGCTGTGTAAGTGTGAAATCATTTTCAATTTTAAATCAACAATTTTTTTTCTATCCAGTTTTCATTACTTATTCGTCACTTAGGATAGAGGTTTAAAATTTTTGAATTTTCCATTCTCTCAAAGCAGTTATGAATTCACACATCAACATATTCATAGCAAGATTGAAAAAACCAATGCCCAATCGAAAAAAGGTTTAACACTGAATGAGTATTGAAAAGGCTGCAATCTTTTATGTGTGTGCATTCTTTAACTCAGTACCAATCATTAGTTCAAAGAGACCCTGGTAAATAACTTTTTGATAAAAAGGAAGATTTTTGACAATTGCTCAATTGTAAAAATTCAAACCGGCGTCGCCCAATTTAAGTTTTTTGGTAGAGGGGATTTTATATCATATGTTTTGGATTATATATAAAACAGTTGTATTAACATTTACGTTTTAAATACAATTCATGTTTTATCTTGAAAATGTTTAAAATTTACATTAAATTAGATAACTACTTCGCATAAGCTTTACATTAAGGTTGATAAAAATTTAGTGAAAATATTTTAAAAATCTTAGTGTCTTTAATAAAAAAATAAGTTGATCATAAAAATTGTATCGCCGTTCGGCGTCGGCGTAAGTTTGTAGGTCCCTCCCATTTGTGTGACAGCAAAGGCGCACGCTACAAATCGGAGGAGAAGCTCGGCCAAAACTTAGCAAAAGTGTCAAGGCCAAAATATGATTATTATAAATAAATTTAGTTTCAAACAGGTCGCAACCCTCTTCAAACACCTCAAAAGTATTCCCAATAGTATTTAGTTGTGAACCCGTACTTGGTTTTCTGGCAACTGAGAGGACAAATAAAAGAGAAAGTAAGGTCATCTCTTTGTGAGAAGCTAACTGGTGGTAAATTCTGGTAAATGTGTCAAAAGATCCCATGTAGTGTGTTTGACAACCAAATTTTAAACAAAAGAGAAGTGCACTCTGCTAATGCATGTTCAAAAGTAAATAATTCCTTGCTTGAGTGGATGCTAATGAATTTTGGTTAAATTACAAAACGCTTAAAAAGGTATTAGCCGTCATTTTACGTGTAAAAACTTTAAAACTTTAACACATTACCACCCTATACTCTATATGTGATTGACCATTGAACTAAATCGTTGTTTATTTGGGTAAGATTAAAATATATTTTACTATTCAATATTGGAGTTGGTGTGAAACAAAAATTAATAATTTATTGTTATGTATGCAAATGAGAACTACAATTCTGAGCTTATTGAGCATCTCTTAGTCAAAAACAAAGGCAATTTTGCTTGATCAAGTTTCGAATCTAAGAAGAAAATGTTTTTAACAAACAAAAGGTTAATAATAAAATTTGAAGGATTTAAGATATTGCGTATGGTAGCATGAAACGTCACAATCTTCTTAATTGTCAGGCTGTTGATATGGCTACGAAAAAGTGACAATGGAAACACATAGCTGAAGATTTCATACTTACAGTGGGATAAACTTCAAACCTCTAATATAAATTAGTTAAATTTAGTTATTATTTTGTTTTTTTTTATCAATTTTAAGTTTTCGTTTGGAATAATTTTCATGAACTTATCTATTAGGAGATCCCTTTGGAAAATTACCGTACATCCGATATCTATTGAAATTTTGACATCCTCACTTTTTGGAAAAAGAAGTTCAAGATACAAGTTTTTGTGCAAAAAATAAATTAAACAATAAAAGTCTCCTTATATTTATGGAACTTATAATAGAAAAATTTTTATTTCATTACCCAGACTTTATGAATAGCCTACTCTATAAGTAATAGTAGAAATTCCGAAATTAGTAAGTTCAGTCAAGACGTCATTCAAAAGTTTTGAAGAAAATCATTTTTCTCTTTTGTGAAATTTGGGACTATCTTATGCGAGTATTGTCGACAAAATGTTAGTCTATGAATGACTAAAAATTATCGAATAAATGGTTAATCGCGATTAATTATTAAAATTAATTAAGCGATCGTTGTGGTGTAGTGGTTAGAAGTGCGCACTACCATTCCGCAGGGTGAGCGACCGAGCCCAGTTCCGGCCACCAAAAAAAAGAAAATGTTTTTTGTAATAGTGGTTGGCCCCCGGCAGGAGTCGGCGTAAAACTGTAGGTCCCTCCCCTTTGTGCGACAACATCAAGGCGCATGCCACAATCGGAGGAGTAGCTCGGCCAAACACTAACATATGTCGATGGTCCTCTGCAATAACGGCACAGTTCAAAATTTCAGGTTCAGAAAAATACATATGACTGCATATAACCCGGAATAATTACGTTCCAAGACATATTATTGCTAAATTACGAAACAAAAAATCTTTAATTGGCTCTACTGAAATATATGAAATTTTTAGTTGTGTCGATATGTAAGCGCCTTTCTATTATTATTAGTAATCATCAATACAATTTCAAATTACATAAACCCAGTCACAGCCCTTTTTTGTATTCGACGCTTCCAGAAATCACATAATACATAAAATAAATAAAAGCTGTTTTGATTAATATTACATAAACTGGAAACTGTTAAAAATAAGTGCGCTTGTGTACAGAGATTTTAGAACCTATTTAGTTAAAATGTCTGTGGGCAACACATAACAATAAAAATCAAATTGCTAAGTTTGCTAAGAATGATGAAGGAAATCGATTCAGACATGCCTGTTTAACTGGCCGTGCGTGCTCAAAACAAACACATGTTAATTAAGGAGCTATTCATGTATTATTTTACCACCAGTGGAAAGCGGGGTCTTGGTTTGCTTATTTTTAATACCAACGGGCAACATTTCTTCAAATAAGTANACAAATGTATGTAACAAAGTGTGATTGAATTTGACGTTGCTCTCAGAAGAATCATCTTATTAAGTCAAATTGAAAATTTTTATGAATTTCGGGTCGGATATTTCTTTTGAATAATGGCTGAATTTCTTTATTCATTCTGAACGTTTGGAATAAACTTTTTTGTTTACTTATTCCTTAGAACGTTCCTTATGATATGTTAACGTATATTTCAAACACATTCTGTTTATTCTGGCTGTGAAATGAGATTATCCGGAATGTATAAAGAAACGCAGCCATTAATTACACACGCACAAATTTTGCCTGCAATTT
>NW_016159126.1:29437-29683 GCF_001687245.7 Rhagoletis zephyria
CAACGGGCAACATTTCTTCAAATAAGTAAAACATTAATTACACACGCACAAATTTTGCCTGCAATTTCCATCACAATTGAACACTGCACTTCACTCTCGTTTCGAATTTTTGAAAGCGTTTTTTAAGCTATTTAGTGGTTTAACATTTCTTGTGGGCACTTGATATTGTAAAAAAAATATGCGCAATTCGATCCCTAGCTACATTATTTTGTAAAGAACGCCCGTTTGCTTTAAATTTGTAAAAAT
>NW_016159126.1:36571-44611 GCF_001687245.7 Rhagoletis zephyria
TTTATTTGCACTAATTCATGTGCTACTTGCGCAGCGCTTTAAAAATATTTTGTATGGTTAATACGCGTGTCAAATACAAGAAAGACCCAGAATTTTACTCTGGCGGTGTTATTTATACACTTATGAAATGAATACAAAATATAACGGTGGCTATTTAACTATTTACAAAATGTATGTACATACATATATGGCTTATTAATGTTGTAGTACGTATGAGTGAAGATGATTTAACTACACGTATACACTCATGTATATATAGGTATGCTAAGGTGGTAGGCAAAGTGATAAGTATACCAGCGGCAACAGGTACCGACAATTCAGCACATCACTAGAGAGCAGTTTTATTTGCCGTTCTCAGTTGTCAACTACGATGACGTCATACCAAAATTACTCTCACGAATTCTGCTGCAATCGGCGCAATCTTGTATTCTATCATTCTTGGATGCTTCCTCTTTTTCTTGTCGAGTTCGTCTTGCTCTCTCATTGTGGTACATTTTGACGTCACAGCCAGTTGCTCTCAGCTCGAAATCTTGTATTCTATCATTCTTGCACAAAAAGATATACATACACACAAACATATGTACATACGTACAAATATATGTACTACCATTCAAACGTGTGTACTAGAGATGGGCACGTGACTAAATATTTCATCCCGATCCCGCCCATCCCGAAATTCGATTTTTAAGTCCCGAACCCGCCCATCCCGACGTATTTCAGAATTGTACCGTGGGTCCCATGGGTCCCGATATATATCTCTAAAGCAGGCTACAAACGGACAACAAATTGAAACGACGGTTGAGATTTCAACGTGTGTGGCGTGGTTCACAAACCGATCGAAGGTTGATAAAAATGTTCATGTCTTTCGAATTAATTTCAAATAATAATGAAAGATTTGGCATCTTCCGATTTTGTTTTTCTTTGCTGTTCGTTTTCGTCTCAAGGAAACATTAGGAGTGCATATTTCAAACATCATTTTTAATTATGATTTTATGAATTTGCGGGGGTTGCGGTTTTATCGGGAGTATCGGGAAAGGATTTGGGTCCCGTCCCGCCCACCATATTTTTATAGATCTTCCCGATACCGCCTATCTCGGCCAATTTTAAATCAGTACCGAGGGTCCCGCGGGTCCCGCTATCCCGCGCCCATCTCTAGTGTGTACCTCAATGGTCGGCACGCCATCAGTGTTGCCGTTTTAACCCTTTTGGGGCTAGATTTGGCTACCACATACTTTTTTTTGGCCACATAAATTTAAAATTGCCCCTAGCCCTTTTTTTAGTCCTTTGTAGAATTTATTCATACTTGGCATGAAAAAGTTGTATACGCCTAGTTTGATGTAATTTTTTTCATTTATGTAAGAGATGAATTTTTAAACTAAGAAAGACTGATATATGTATATACATATATGTATTGTATCTACCTTACGTTTTTATACATACATACTTTAAAAAAAGTGTTAGGGCTGTTAACTTATCTATTAACAATTTAACTGTAGTTTAAACTAGATAAGTTTACGGCCCTTAATATGCTTAAATTGTTAAATGGCCCATCAAGTCGATTGACCGTGTATGTTCTTGTGGTGTGACTGTACCAGCTGCTGGTGCGACTTCAAAAACTATTTGAAAATTTTATGATTGTACCAGCATGTCGTGAGTGGTGAAATTGGCTAAATTTTCTAAGTAAAAAGTATTTTGGCGCAAATTCCTGCACTGTATGAGTGAAAGCCATGTTTGTGGAAGATTAAGTTCACGATATTGCAGTTGTGAATTAAAAAAAAAAAACAATGTTTAACAAAATGGTAGAAAAATTATGAAATTACGGCTCTAATCATTTCGATCTTTCCCGGACCTCATATGTAAAGAAATATAGCCTGATGGTACAATCACTTGATGGAGCCAGCAAGCCGGTGTTATATATTTCCCCTTTTATACAAAAACGTTTTTGGTTGGATAAAATATTAGCTTTTTCCAGAGTTCGTTGTTTTTCTATACCATTACTTTTTGAAAATGTTTGCGTGTATACTTATATATGTATATGTAAGTAAAAAATTTAAGCTACCATTTTTAGCCACATCGACTTTTTTAGCTCTTTTTTATACCTTTTTTTAGGAATTTGGCTACCACTAAAAATGATTCGCAGCAACACTGCACGCCATAGAACAGTTGTTTATGCTCACTTCACACGTATTCTCATGCTCTATAGTTTAGTCGTTGGCGAGTAGGGTTCAATCGATACCACTAAGGTATCACTCTAATGAGTACTTGTACTCAAAAGACTGAAAGTATCGATACCTACTCAGTATCTGCATTGTATCTAGTACTTGAATCGTTTTCATCTTCTCTTTCGAGGGATACTTCCCTTTTTTTGTTTTAAAAGGTCGTATGATTACGTCTTATCAGCCATAAAATTGCAGGTATAGAAAACGTTTATATTTAAGTTATTTAGTAAGAATACAAAATAATAATTAAATAATATTTGTGGCACATTACCAAAGAACAGTAGTGGTTATAATTTTATCAGTCATATGAGTGAGGTCACCCAGTATAGATAAGTCTCGGATTTTTAGTTTTGTTTTTATTTTAAAGTTAGTCTTAACTACTTGTTTTAAAAATAATATAGTTCATTCAATAGCAAAAACCTTGTTAATCCAAGTTTAAAACTTTGTACAAAAATTAAAAGCAAATCAACAAAGTTTCATTAAAAAACGTAGATAATAAGAAGGAACAACTTTTGAGCTAGTACGTTTTCATCAAAATTCCACACTCTTTATTTTGAATAAAAAGTGTTTAATTTTGAAACTTTGATTTTCTTTTAATTTTTGTACAAACTTTGAAACTTGGATTTACATGTTTTTTTTTCATAGAATGGACTACATTTTTTATAAAAAAGTAACTAAAATTAATTTGAAAATAAAAATAAAAATCCGACACTTATCCATAAGGTCACCATAGGCTGCGTGTCACCAGATTCATTTGAGTGAAAATTACTTTAATTTTCGAATTTTTGGTTTCAATAATCAACTTTAATTTGTTTTAAATTTTAATTTAAGTGACCTATGCTCTTCCCTTAAATAAAAATTCAATCAGAATAACCACACTCAGAGATCTTACACGTTTAGTCAGGTGATCAATATACACACACGACAATTTTGTGTATCTGTTGCTTACTTGTATACCAGCCCTGCTTTCAAAAGCTCTCAGTACAAATGAAAGCTTTCGCTGGCCAAGTCTGTTTTACAACCACTTTTTACTCACTTAAATAAAGATCTCATTAAAACTGAAAATAATTTAAATGTGAATTAAATAAAATATTAAATTAAAGTTAATTTCCACTTAAATGAGATGGAGAAACGCAGCTTAAGTATATAGCGGAAACTATTTATGAAGAAAAAAAACATATGTGTGCAGTGAACGCCCGGTAGAAGTGAAACCTTCATAAAATTAAACTAAGAGAGAATGAGACGAATGCGTTTGTTTGTTGTAATATTGGTACGAAGTTGATCAGTTCTTATAATTTTTCGTTTCAAATTTTTTAATGTTTTAATTTTTCATTTTATTATTATTTAGACTCATGTTCAAATTTATACAAAAGGGACGAGAGTGGCTTATGGTAACTAAAATGTGAAATATATGCTTCAGTTAAGATGTCATCAATATCTCTTTGAAATACAGTATCAATCAAGGCTAATTAATATAAGGTGATAGCAGGAGTACAAAAACAAAAATTTACATATATTTTGTTTTTACTTTGGCGGCATAAACTGTCAAAATCTGTAAGAGTGTGTGTAGAAATTCAAACAAAATTTTTCAATTTGATATCAGAAGCCGTGCGGCGAAACACATACACAAAATCAGCTGAGCTAGTAATACCACCTTATATTAATTCGCCTTGGTATCAATGATTGGTTTTGATCGTGTTGTCGATTCGGTGCGACTGCTGGACATTTTTAAATTTAATTTGATGCTGAGGAATTCAATCAAAGGGAGCGCTGAATCCAACGCATAATTCGCATTTAAATAATTTTATTTACTGGTCGATTATAAATTGCAACAAACTGTTCCCATGTTCAGGGTCCAGTCTGCTTTCACAAGCACATATGTAAGTATATTTGAACAGACATTGATTCCAGTTGTCGTGCGTTGAGTTCTATTTGTGGAGTAACAATACAGGCTCCGTCATGCGTGTTATGACAGATTACAACTCCGCCTACTCTCGTCATTGGCCTTTTAAATTGAATTACTATATCAAAACTAGGAATGTCTAAAGTGTTCTCATTATTCAACCACGTCTTTTAAAGAATTAGAAAATTCGACGATGACGCTATTCTAATTGAAGATCCTGTACGTGAGCGCGTAAACCAGCGTTGCCATTTTAGCCGTTTTCCGGCTAGATTTAGCCGGTTTTGATAGCAACTAGCCGGAGAAAATTCGATCTAGCCGGCAGCCGATTTGTTAGCCGGTTTGTAAAAAAAATTTTGCCGTTTTTAGCCGATTTTACTATTTGCCTAATTTTCAGGTGCAAAAAGTAAACAAGTTGTTCGCAGACCCAATGAAGATTAAGAAAATAATTCGAGAAAATGGTCGCTATTTTATTATCACTTTAATAAAGGAAGTACGCCAACGCCTCCCTACAAATATTGACACACTAAAAAAATTGACTTTTTCACGGTTGGAAATGCATTAAGAGTAATTAAACCAAAAGTATTTGTTCAACTACAGCAACAAAAACACAAATATAATGCCGACGAAATAACATCCATAGAGATGCAATGGCAACGGTTAACGTTACATACCTGGAGTAATTTAGACTCAACTGTAAAATTTTGGGCCGAAGTTTATCAATTTCGAAATGCCCTAGGAGAAAACCCTTTTGCTGACCTTTGCAACCTAGTTTTTAGTTTTCTTGTTTTGCCTATAAGTAATGCAGAAGTAGAGCGAATATTTAGTTCAATGAATATAATAAAAACTAAGCAAAGAAATCCAATGTGCGTTAAAACGTTAAACGCTATTTTATATATAAGATACGGTTTAAAACGCGAAGAAAAATGCTGCCATAATTTTACTGTAGATGACGATCTCTTAAAATTAATGAATTCAGGTGATATATACAATAGTGATTCATTTGATGATGAGGAATATACACTCGATATAAATTATGGTATTAACTAGTATTTCGTTTCTTGCGATTTATTTAAATAAAGCATGTGAATTTTCACTAAAATATTTTAGCCGTTTTTTGCCAGAGTCTATGTGAAATTTCATTAAAACATTTTAGCCGGTTTTAGCCGCTTTGTTTTGCCAATCTAGCCGGTCGGCCCAAAAAGTTCTTTGGGACTTATGAATCGTTTTACCATTACTGTTTTATCAGGTACTCTTGCTGTAGAATCAAGAATGATAGAATACAAGATTGCGCCAATCGAGCTGAGAGCAACTGGCCGTGACGTCAAAAAATACCAGAATGAGAGAGCAAGACGAACTCGACAAGTAAAAGAGGAAGCATCGAACAAAAGGCAGTATTGCCAAGTTTCGAATTTGAAAAAGCACCAAATTTTTATTGGTATATTTTATGGACTTTATATACATACATACTTTTATTGTAAGGATTCCGACTCAAATTAATAAAAATCAATGTTTCTTGCACGACGGTCGATTTCTTCCGGCATGATTGAAGGTACTGCCACATATTTTGTTGTCGCTTATGTCACTGTGCCATGATGTTGTTAAAATTTTTTGTAAAGTTGCTTACCATACTTACGATTGCTATAAATTTTGCTTCCATTTTTTTAAGATTTTCTAATTTGGTGTCTTCAAACTAAAAACGAAAGCACAAAAAACGCACCAAGCACCAAACTCAAAAATTTTCGCGTTTTGAATACCCACAAAACTTGGCGCGAAAAGCGTCAAGTTGGCAACAGTGAATGTAAACAAAAGTATTTTATGACGTCAGCGATTGGGTGGATGCTGTCAAATCGACGAAGAGAGGGTTAGCGGTCCGCGAATGGCGCGACCTTTATTTTCTGGATCGTGCTGTAGAGCAGACATGGACTGCTTTTACACAGTTCAAGTATTGAATTCAATTCTGCTCGCATGTGGAAGAGAGGGGGTGAGAAGAAAAGGGACGAGTACACATGCGTCTGTACCGTCAAGTCGTTTCAACTTTCTTGCTTTGCTTTTTGCTTTTTCGTTGCTTCCCATTTAAAGAACCAAAGACTTGAATTCAACAGAATTGAAACGTGTAAAAGCAAATAAAAAACACAAAAGAGAATGAGCAAGAATTGCTTTCAAGCACTTGAATCATGTAAATCAGGTGATGGGCACTTTTTTGCCCGCGCAGTAGCGAAAGTGCGAGCGTGGGCTGGAGAAAGGGAAAAACAGTTTACGGGAGCAAGGGTATGAAAAGTTCCGAAAAAATTATTTATATCCCACCGACATCATGTTCATCGCAGTAGGGCTGCGGTAATACTGACTTTGTGTACCAAACAAAGAGCATACATTTTCCTCATATACACAATAAGCCATCGTTCGGACTTCGCTCCGATAGGAGTAGATTTGTTCCGTTTTGTCGAAAAAATTTGAAACCTAGTCCTCTACTTCGCTCAACTGAAAATCTGCTCCGTTTCGTTGCATCAACAAATTTACTCTCCAAATAGAAAGGAGGTGGGATTTTTAATAGCAAACTAAAAGTTATATTTTACCTTTTTATCGACACGATTGTTACATTGGTGAGCTACAGCAACTTTGCAAATACACTTGAATTCGTGAATAGGCCCTCACAATCGCGCGATTTGAACCCGATCGAAAAATATTGCTCTGTCTAAAGTTCTGTAATTGCGTCGTTGCCCACCGATGTAACAATTGTCCCGGTAAAAACAGAATGAAATAACTTTTTATTAATTTTAACCAAGGCATTTTAACTTTAATGATAACACGGGTCGATTTTCTTCTAGATTTTTGTCGTTCAACCAAAATCGACCCGTGTAAATGACGTCTCAACCACTAGCTGGTCGATTTTCCAGTCTACAGATATCGACCCTTATAAAAGCTCCTTTAGCTCCTTTCCTTATTTGTACAAGGATACGAGGAGAAATTAATTGTTTTTTATAAAGATAAGAAATGCACATCTACTACGAATACTTGATATTTACTTCCATTTTTGTAGTCCGAACCCAGCAAAGAGGGCTCGGTGAAGGTGAGCTAGTGATCAAATTTGCCAACAGGGCTGCCAAACATACATAGCTATGAAGCGCCATATTGAGGATAAAAAAGTGCTAAAACGTGCCAAATAGAAAATTAAAAGTGCCAAAAAAGGTGTCATTCTCTTAAGTTCTTCCCATTAGTATTAAAATTAGACAAATTAAAACAAAAGCCCAATGTCAAAGTAAGATAAATCTGTTGTATACACTATAGAAATTAGAAAATTTTAGTTGAGAAAAAGAAGTACACGCAAAGGATTTCACAAAAATGTATTTAAATTTGGCTATTTTTCAAAAGTGCCATTTTGGCACAAATTGCAAAATTGAAAAATTCAGTGCCATTTCAAGTAAAATAGTGCAAAAAATGGCACGGCACGGCAAAGTTGGCAGCCCTGATCGCCAAGTTTTTTATTTAAAAAAGCACCAAAATACTGAAAATAGCGCAATTTTCCAAAAAAAAAACACCAATTTTGTTGCTGTGTTTAATGGTATTTTCGCATATAAAGCTGTATGTTCAAATATTTTAAGTAATCACACAATGAAACTTGTAAATATTTCCAACTATGCGCAGTTAATGAATTTAATAAATTTAATTTGCAAAATGTTTTTTTATTCGTAAAACAATTTCCAAAACTTGGTTTTTCTAGAGGCTTTATTTTCATGCAATTGCTTACTTTTGTACAAATGCGCACACCCAGCTAATTAGCAAAATATTCTATGGATTCCGTGATAGAGACTGTGTGAAAATATTGCGTTTGGATTATCTTGGAGCATATTATCCAGAGGAGAAGCTCGGCCAAACACTAACATATGTGTAAGTCAAATACAATGTCACCATAGAATACCG
>NW_016159126.1:45421-53601 GCF_001687245.7 Rhagoletis zephyria
AATATTCTATGGATTCCGTGATAGAGACTGTGTGAAAATATTGCGTTTGGATTATCTTGGAGCATATTATCCAGAGGAGAAGCTCGGCCAAACACTAACATATGTGTAAGTCAAATACAATGTCACCATAGAATACCGTTTTTATTATAAAATTGCCTTGAAAAGGACACCAAAGAACAAAACAAGCGCTAAACTAAACAATTTTCGCCTTTTAATTCCCTAAACGCACTTAATTTCTTGCGAAAGGCACAAAGTTGGCAACAGTTATATCGATGTCAAATTTGCTCATATACAAGCATGGACGGAGAGTGAGCGCCTGCTTAAAGAGCGTAAGCATCACATGCAAATACATGCGAGAGCGTAACAAAGCGAACGCAAATTCATTCAAACGTAATTGGCACACTAACACAATCACGCTTTCAGCTCGCGTTTCTTGTGGTAGTAATCACATCTGCTCATATACACTCCTCGTCATTTGAATTGCACACCCTTTCAATTCTTAGTATTTACAGTTTTCCGTTTGTATATTTAATATATAAATTTTTTGTAAAAATATCGTCACTACATACGAGTAAAGGCGCGCTGGTGTTTTGACGGTGAAAAAAAGCGCTTAAAAAAATTTTGCGAAAAAAGATGCTTATAAAAAACTTTGGCAAAGTATGTTAAGAGTATTTGACGCTGAAATTTTTTATGCGTCTTTTTTCGCCGTAAACTTTTGAGCTCGCGCCTTTATTCGTGTCTAGTGACGATATAGCATATTCTACGGGTAAATGCAATTTTATAATTTTTTACAAACTAAAACTTAAAAGAAAGTTTATTTTCCATTTCTTGGGCAGCATTTTATGTGATTTTTTCGTTTTTCTCGAGAGCTGGAAACAGTTCTTAAAAAAGGTCAACATAGGAATAGTACAGTGAATAGTGCAGTGAATAAGTTAATAATATTTTTAGAGAAATTTCTGATATGTAGTTTTGTAGCCCATTCAATTATAGTGTAATTAAGTGCAAGCTTGAAGTGACTCTAAAACAGCCCCGATTTTTCAAATTCATTTATTTTTTATTGACAGTGCTGCGCATTTTATTCCATATAAAAGTTTTGTCGTGCATACTTTGTATGGGAGAAAATGCGCAGCACTATCACCAAAAAAATTGTCAAAAATAACCGCTATTTTACAGACTCTTGCAACTTGCACTTTATTGTACCCCTTTGTTGACATTTTTTTTAACTCTGTATAAAGTTTTAAAATCGGATGTAATGAATATTAAATAAACAAAATTAAAAGTGTAAATACTAAAGATTAAAAAGTTGAGCCATTCAAATGACGAGGAGTGTATGTGGCGTACGTTTGGGAGAGTGAGCCTTTTTACTCCAGAATGCGTGTGCAGTGGCTCTCATTGTTATACGTGTATTAGTAAGATTTGTTGCCCCTTCCCGTTTGCCCATGATTTTCCCCTGATCTGGCCCGCGAAATGGGCTCGCTCGCCCGTACGGGCAAAAGTGCCCATGTCTGCTGTAGAGGATGTCGTTCGAACCATTGGTACCACCAGGAGAAAGATTGTGCTTTTGTATTGATGCCGCTGCTTTTCTTCTGATTTTTTCCTAAGTTTTGAGAGAATAAGAGAATTGCAGTCATAAACGGGCACACCCACAGAAGCTTTTATTAGCTAATTGGCTACACCAGCTTATTGTTACCCGATGATTGCTCTTGCTTTTATTAGCTTATTGGCTACACCAGCTTATTGTTACCCGATCATTGCTCGAGTTTTAACGATCGTAATCCATACACGAGGTTTATTATAGCCTAGTTATGCATACTGGCACTGCTATACCATTTTTACGCAAAAATCAAAACCCAACAGAATTCTACATGTTAAGTGCTATGCGTTGGGTAACCGGTTACACCCAAAGCCCANACCAGCTTATTGTTACCCGATCATTGCTCGAGTTTTAACGATCGTAATCCATACACGAGGTTTATTATAGCCTAGTTATGCATACTGGCACTGCTATACCATTTTTACGCAAAAATCAAAACCCAACAGAATTCTACATGTTAAGTGCTATGCGTTGGGTAACCGGTTACACCCAAAGCCCATTTAACAGATTCTTATGTGACAACTCCCATGCAAAGCTAAGTATGCATAACTGGGCTATTAGGCTGTATTGTCGAGAAGTGGATACTCATTGGCTTAATCCCTTGAGTAGGTTTTGTGCTACTCTGATGTAATGCAGAGCTGGAGTATATGGTCCTGCCCTAGGACATCGCAATGTTGATTGGACCACATTCTTCATATGCATTTTGGTTAACTTTGGGTACTGCTTGACAATTAGGGGAACTCTTTATGGTCTGATTATGGCAACTTAACGTAACTTACGGCTCTCACTTAAAAATTCTGTTAAATGGATGTTACTTATAATTGAACAGCCGTAACTTAACGTAACTTAATCCCACGTCGAAATCTGTTTCATTTTGACTCTCTAAGTTCTACGTTCCGTAAAGTTAAGTTAAGTTGGCATAATCAGGCTTTTACTTGGAGTAGTTGCGTTTTTGCATTGTAGCTTAATACACGTACAAACATACATACATATGAACAAAACCAAAATCACTTCGATTTGACTTCAACCCGTCACTTGAATTCTATGCGCTGACATATTTACGCAAGTAGAATGTACGTCGGCACTTAAACACACAAACGCGTATTGGCTAGCTTAACATACGTACATAAATATGTACATATGTACGTATGGCTGTAAGTGGAGCCGCCGGCAAAGCGACAATAAAAGCGAAGAATACAAAAACAAAATCACTTCAAATTGACTTCGATCCCCGTAGCGAATGTCATGCATTAGTCGCTTAAGAGTCTTGTACGGAAAAGTTACGTCTTAAATGACTTTGGGCTCCGTTTGTATGGAAGTCGTTCATGACTCTTTCATATAAATGGTAATTTCGTCGTTGATGTCATCTGCATGATATGGTCATGCAGTGATCATTAATGACATTCAAGCGACAGTATCTTGCAATGGACTTTTTATAAGCGACCGCTGCAAGTCATTGTCTGTTGTAAGTCTTTGATAGGAGTACACCATGACGTTGTCACCAGTATCATTGTCAGCTATATGTCGTTTAGGATTCACAGCAAGTGCGACGATGTCACTAAATCCTCATTAGTGACGATGTCACCGGTGACTATTTTCGCTACTGGGATACAGTGTTGCCGAGCCGTCTCAAGAAAATGTATCACCGACCAAGCAAAAAATTTATCCAAATGTATCCAATTTTCTTTTTTACGTATCCATCTCGTAATTTGTAAGAAAACAAAACATTTTAAAGAAAAATACATAATTTAACCCATCCTAAGGACTTAGAATACATGTATATATTTTTATTTTCCATAAAATCTAACATTTATAAATTTAGTTTATAAATTAAATTTTTTGTGCATAAGTATTTTGCAAAGTATAATAAATAATAATTAATATGTTACATTCGTACCTGTACACTTTAAAAAGTGCATGTATGTAGATGTAGGAAATTGGTTACCTCTCTTAATATGCGCAGATTTAAACAAAAATTTTTTAGAGTGTATTTAAGGTAAATTCATAAGTAAAATTCATACAAATTTCCTTAAATAAGTCAAATTTAGCTTTTTAAACAGTGTATTTGAAACGACACTGAGATATTTTTTTCTTTTTAACCGACTTCACAAAAAGGAGAAGGTTATCAATTCATCGGATTTTTTTTATATATGTTACCGCATATCTTCGACCACGTTAACATGTTTCAATAATTCTTTTTTTTAAGAAAAGGTGTTACCTCATAGGTTGTCCCATACTAGTTTGGTCTAAATCCATTGTATCATGAAGAAATTAACGATAATCTTAAATTTTGTATATAAGAATTAAAGTCGGTTTTTTTTGCATAAAAATTACTTGTTAAATTAAGAAATGAAAATATGTGATATGTGAACAACGCGAGTAGCTTCCTCGCGTTTTGGTTTTCAGTAAAACACTCGCGTTTTATATTTAAAACGTTATAAATGTTTTTATTTTAAGTAAACTTAATTAGGTATGTGTATATATATGCACGTATGTAAAAATTCGGTGGCCGTTTTCCCGTGTGCGCTCGGTTAGACGGTTGATATCGGAGTGTGTTTCCTTTCTACACTTTCTTTTGGTCATAGCGTCGTCGCAGTGGAAAGAAAGTCACCAAAGGGAGGGCAGTACTAGGGTGCGCACGTCATATTAATCGGACGATTAAACACTGCCCCGCCTGCAAGAACGTGCTGAATAGTGCGATCTGCAGTCGTCTGGCACTCGGACGGGTTTGCGTATGCTCCGCCATAATATTGAGGGTGTGGCGGTTATAGTTATATTCGGGTTACTGTATATTCCAGGCATGGGTTTTCCTTGAGTTATCGTTCTGCAAAGGAAGAAAGCGAAAAATTATGCAGAGGGCGGTGCTCTATACGCATTGTAATCTTCTTAGGTGTGCGGCGTGTAAGGATATTAGTAAATAAATATTTGTGTATTTTTGTAGTGTGCTCATGGGTTAGAGCTTACTGTTTTTAATGAGTGGAGTCTTATTTATTGCCCTTTGTTTTCAAAGTTTGGCGGCGGAACCGCTTATCACCCAACCAAATATAGTTTTTTGTGCTAGTAAATTATTATTTGTTTTTCGGGCTCCGGGTTTGAGAATTTGTGGAAGTATGTCGCTTTCAATAACCAGATCTATGGGTGCTGGTTTGCTGAAGTGGGCGTCAGCTAGTTCATGGGTATTGAACTCTTTGATACATAACNGGCGGCGGAACCGCTTATCACCCAACCAAATATAGTTTTTTGTGCTAGTAAATTATTATTTGTTTTTCGGGCTCCGGGTTTGAGAATTTGTGGAAGTATGTCGCTTTCAATAACCAGATCTATGGGTGCTGGTTTGCTGAAGTGGGCGTCAGCTAGTTCATGGGTATTGAACTCTTTGATACATAACCGACTTATAGGGGAAGTCGGTATTTGCTCCGTTAATTGCTTGAGTATCACAGCTTGGGTATTTATCTTCCGCTTTGACTTGCGGGCAATTATACTTAGTTCACATACGTTTTTAGTGCGTTTTGAGTTACATCCACCAATTGTAACTACTTCGAACTGTGAGTGTTCGGTTGGGAGCTTCAACCTCTTTTGAGCTGCTGACGAAATAAGGGTTTTTTGGGAGCCTTGGTCAAGCAGTGCTCTTAGTTGAAACTGTTCCCCTCGATGCTCTATTGTCACTATTGCAGTTTGGAGGAGAACTTCATTTTCTTTGGCAATTTGGACCGAGTTAACATGCGCGGAGTTTCAGCAGGTGGGTTGCTTTTCCGGCTTGTAGCTTGTTAACTTTTGGGGGCAATCTTTGGTGATCGCATGCGCTGTGCTGTGTTGCGCTATTACTTTTTGAGTTTGCGTGTTGGTTGGGTGGTGATCAGAGGGGATCACTTGCTCTTTATTTTGTGGGGCTATGGTCTTTTGGGTATGACCAGAGCTTTCATGTATCTGTCGATCGAGGTTGATCGATTTCTTAATATTTTCTTTTATGCTTGCCTTTTTGGAATGGACATGCAGTAGTGAGTTCTGTCTTTTCTGACAATACATGCATTTGAATTGTGACTTGCACTCTGCCAAGGTATGATTGAAGGCGAGGCAATTTTGGCATAATTTATTAGCTTTAACAAATTTTACGCGCCTATGTATTGAGAATGTCTTAATGTTGGACATTTTTTCATAGGATGTGGTGTGTTGCATAAATACCAAGAAAACACGATCTTACAATTTGTTTGAAAAACATTGATTTTACCGTTCGTAGACGTTTTGGAAATTTCATTTCTACCCTTTCTAATACTTGAAATCGGGACGTTAGGAATTCGTACATTTGAGACCATGAGGGAAGATCTCTTTTTGTGGGCAATGATTGCTCCCATTGTATTCGGGTTTCTCTGGGCAATTTGGATACGCGAATATGTATTAGGATGGGGTCCCAGCTGTCTGTCAAAACCTTTTGTGTATTTAAAATGGACAGACATGTTTTTATTTTACTTTGGAGATTAATAATTTGTTTACTATTTTCTTCGTGAACAAGAGGAAGATTCATTAAAACTTGGTTTTGGTTGACCACTAATATGCGTTTATTTTCGTAACGCTCTCTTAATGCTTGCCATGCCAGGTCAAAATTCTCTTCGCTAAGAGGGAATTGCTTGACGATTTGACCGGCTTGGCCTTTTGTTTTATACCGGAGATGGTAAAATTTTTGAGCGGATGATAATTGGGGGTGGTTTATGTAGACGGCTGTAAACATATCTCGGAAAGATTTCCATTCTTCATAAACACCGTAGAAAATCTCTGCATCACATGGCGGGAGTTGCAGATACATGTGAGGATTTTCATCTGTGTGCGAATTCTGTGCTTCTCGGGAGTGAAAGCTTGGGGGACTTATAGCTCGGATCAATTTGAGTTGATCTAAGATATTCGCTTTAGTCATTTCATATAAATTGATATTTGCCTTCCGCTAACGCCAAAAAATTATCTGGAAGGTCTTTCTGATCTTTTAGGAAAAGTGAGTCATATGCGGCTTGTAACCGCGCCCAGAGATTGTCAATAGTTTTTCCTTTTATTTCGGCCGACTCTGTGAATTCCTCTATGGGAGAAGAGGTGAGTCTGGCACAATATCTCATAAAGCCATCATTTTCTATATTAAATTTTTGCGCACACGGGTCATGAGATTTTCTTTTTTCTGATTTCTTTGCTTCGGCAGAAGTCTGAAGCTTTTCAAAGATTTTGGCGGGGGTTGATTTCCTTGGAATTTTGGAACAATTTTTGGGGCTTTGTTCGGCTGGCATTTTGAATATTTGAAGATTAATTTATATTTTGATATGTAAAGGAGCCTCTTAGTTGAGCAAATTGTGGTTAATTGTGTTTTTGTGGACTGTATGTATTTTTGTGACCAGTGAATTTTACTACTGGGTTTTATTTTCGTGTTATATATATTTAGATATTTTTTTCCAATGTGGTTGCAGAGTGTTCCTTTTTGTCTATTTATATTTTTGGGAAATGGTAAATTTGCTGCTGGGTTATTACCGCCAAATTTACTACTGGGCTCACTTGCTTAATATGTGTATGTATATATATACATAGCGCAATTGTTTCACTGCGTTTTTAAAATGCATGCGTTAGTAAGTATGTAGGTATAAATATACGGTTGTGTGAAAAACTTAGTGAACAAAGTGCATTAAATGACACCAACAATAGTTAGTACTGCTGGGAGCGCAGAGTTCTGATCTATTTGCTCTGCTTTATATGCAGATATAGTATGTATGGTGGTACGTATGTTTGTGCAGTTTCAGTATGCTTTGAACTGCACTGCTTGTGGGGGCGAAAAATAGGCGCAAAACGTAAGCCAAAAATATTTGTTAGCAAGTAAGAATGTTTTTAAAAGCTGTGCTTTGGAACGCACGCTAATTTGGTTTGAGTAGGCGCTTTGTAATTATGCGCAAATGGATGCTCGGGGGCATGTATGTATATACGATAGTGGGTAAGCTGGCCGGCGTTTATATTGTTTATTGTGACAATAGAGCTGACTATATTTCTTTTAGTCGTATATACATATGCATGTAGGTTTGTAAGGGGTATAACATTATGAAATATCTGATTAAAATCTCTACTGTCTTGTCTTTTCTACTTCCCTTTAGTTTTCCCGCTTTTTATTTCTCTGTAGTTGCTGCCTCAGAAGGTTCTGCAGGTGGTTTTTGCTGGTACAGACCACTTCGCCTAATGTTGTTGCTGCTGACCAAACCCAGCAAAAAATCGGTAATCGCTTTTAGTGGTAACGTGTTCTAGAAGGCATAGCGTTATAATGCCTTCGAATTTTTCTCGCTTCTTTTAGGCATTGCCAGTAATGCAAAGTAGAAAGTGCCATAAAATATTTTATTTATCTCGCTTCTTCGTTTCATTTCGGGGAATGCAAAGTAGAATGTCCTATAATATTTATTTTTTAATTCGTTTCTTTGCTTAATTTCCGGGAATGCAAAGTAGAATGTCCTACAATATTTTATTTGTTTCGCTTCTTTGCGTCATTTCAGGTAATGCAAAGTAGAATGTCCTACAATATTTTATTCGTTTCGCTTCTTTGCTTCATTTCGGGGAATGCAAAGTAGAATGT
>NW_016159126.1:53626-65151 GCF_001687245.7 Rhagoletis zephyria
GGAAGTACAATTTTAAGCTTAATTAATAATGAATGTATGTACTTACTGATTTTTAAGAAAATCTAAATACCTAAATACATACATGTAAGCAGGTAGTAGTAACGATATAGCGGTCGCCTGTCATCAGCTACCAACTTTTGTACTCTGGTCGGTCTTAAGCAGTTCGTGGGAGTCAGTCTAAAAGCCGTTGTCGAAGAAGAAGTATTCGAGCTCAGCAGTTGTTCGCCGTCGTGATAGGTCGCCGGGGTGTTTTTCTAATTTGATATATTTTACAGTACTAAAATACTTAGCACTTATGAACTTTCCACATTAAATTAATATCTTATAATATCTATTACTTTGCTTCAAATAAACATTGTTACATACATACATATGTTTGTATAAAAGCTGATTTATAAAAATTTTAATTAATTTTAATCTTTTAAGACATTTTCTGATTTAAATTTAATATAAATAAGTATGTACTTACCTAGGCATTCTACATTAGTTTCTCTGTAAGGCATTCTTTGTTCGCTTCTCTGGATTCTGTTTATCCATGCGTTCTCCCTTCGTTTGAAGGTAATGCTGCGGGTAAGGGCTTACCTCCAATGACATGCCCATGTTAAAATAAGGCCTTCTTGAAGCGAAAGGGTAAGCGATTCCCATCGCCTAGCTCGTTTCTACTTTCGTTCCTGTGGTAATCGTGTTTTTTGCTGGGATGCTGCATCGTAGTCAGCTGAAAAATGGAATGAATATCCAAAAATTCTTTTTCTACCGTTACTTTCTGTGGAAATTTGTCTCGCATAAAAATCATGTTTTGCTTTGTTCAATTTGCAGCGAAGTTGAAGTCAGTCAATGAAGTGAAGTACAAGAGTGAGGAAGTACAATTTTAAGCTTAGTTAAATATGCATGTATGTACATACCGATTTTTAAGAAAATCTAAATACCTAAATAAATACATATGTATGTATAAAAGCTGATTTATAAAAATTTTAATTAATTTTAATCTTTTAAGACATTTTCTGATTTCAATTTAATATAAATAAGTATGTACTTATCTAGGCATTCTACATTAGTTTCTCTGTAAGGCATTCTTTGTTCGCTTCTCTGGATTCTGTTTATCCATGCGTTCTCCCTTCGTTTGAAGGTAATGCTGCGGGTAAGGGCTTACCTCCAATGACATGCCCATGTTAAAATAAGGCCTTCTTGAAGTGAAACGGTAAGCGATTCCCATCGCCTGGCTCGTTTCCACTTTCGTTTCTGTGGTAATCGTGTTTTTTGCTGGGAAGTTCTACTGCTTGCTTTTTGCTGTTCTCCTGTTTGATGCTCATCAAATTTTCGTTGGCAATTGCAAATTTCGGCTTGCTTTCCTTGTTGTTGTTGTATTGATTGTTTTTCGTTTTTGTAGGATGCACACACTTTATTTTATTTTTTATAAGTAATTTTGTCTTGTTTTCCAGTTCACTGTCTTTGTATTTGTTTTAATGTTATTTTATGTATTTGCACTCTTAAGCGACCCAGTCTTGTGTTTTATGTAAGTAAATATATCCATAGGTGCCTTTCTTTATGGCGGAGGAGGACCATGAACAACGCGAGTAGCTTCCTCGCGTTTTGGTTTTCAGTAAAACACTCGCGTTGTATATTTAAAACGTTATAAATCTTTTTATTTTAAGTAAACTTAATTAGGTATGTGTAAAATTCGGTGGCCGTTTTCGGGTGCGCGCTCGGTTAGACGGTTGATATCGGAGTGTGTTTCCTTTCCACACTTTCTTTTGGTCGTCGGAGTGGAAAGAAAGCCACCAAAGGGAGGGCAGTACTAGGGTGCGCACGTCATATTAATCGGACGATTAAGCAATATGAAAGAGATCACTATAGGAGGAGTATATATTTACTTTATATATATATATATATATATATATATATATATATTAAGATCATGCTTAAAGCACCCTTTCTAGCTAATTAAAACAATCGCGCGTATACCTATTTTGGTGACGTCTCTTCATGTGTCCATTGCTTCGTTCACAAAACATAAAATGCTTAAATATCACGGTTTAGTAGTGATTTTTAAAACATTTAGAAAACATAATGTTTTCTACAATCTTTAATGGAAATCGATTTTTAAACGAAAAAACTTTATAGAAAATATAAAATTTTGGCCTATTTAAAAAAGTATCCACATTTATACTGATCGGAAAAAATTTATGCAGTTGGATCTATTTAGATCCAAACGGCATCCCTGCTGGGATACTTCGTTTGAATTCTATGAGCAGACATACATAACTACACACCAAGGCTGCGTTTCACCAGATTCATTTAAGTGAAAATTACTTTAATTTTCTAATTTTTGGTTTAACCAATCAATTTTAATTTGTTTTTAATTTTGATTTAAGTGACATATGCTCTACACTTAAATAAAAATTAAATCAGAATAACCACACTCAGAGATGTTAGACGTTTAATCAGCTGATCAATATGCACACACCACTATTTTGTGTATCTGCTGCTTACTTGTATACCAGCCCTGCTTTTACAACACAGCGTGCCAAAGCTTTCAAAAGCTCTCAGTACAAATGAAAGCTTTCGCTGGCCAACTCTGTTTTACAAACACTTTTGACTCACTTAAATAAAGAGCTTATTGAAACTGAAAATAATTTAAATGAGAATTAAATAAAATTTTAATTAAAGTTAATTTCCACTTAAATGAGTTAGGAGAAAGCAGTCCATTGTGAAATTGGCCCTAAAAGGCAAAAAACATACAAATGCGTATTGTTTTTGCTACTGTTGTCACGTTTTTCGTTTCATTGCATTTCAAATCACTCCCGCCGCTAAAGAAGTTTTCACTTCAAAAATTTTGTTGTTTTTTGGTACATTGCTGAGAAACAATATTAGTTATATTTACATACATATATGACTTCATATGAGAGTGAAAATCTCTCAAGTGGGCCACCCAAAATTGGATGGTCAAAATTTTTTCGAACAAATCACTTGATTCGGTAATTTGAACAATTTTGCAAAACTCGACTTTTTACAAGAGTTATTGTTACTGTATCTTGATGATTTTTTCCACGATAATAGTTAATTAGACACGCTTTAGCCTGGTTGTCTCAATTTTTCAAATAATCATTATTTTGTGTACAATTTTAATTTTTTTTTTAATTTTATAAACAAATGGAAATATTTATTACTTCTCGATCAGATTTTAAAATCGTTTTACAGTGAATATCAATCCTTATTCTATAATACATTATTTAAAAGAAAAAAGCACGGAAACTTGCACGGAGTCGCTAGTTATTAATTTTTCCTGCCACGGGTGCTTTTGCTTTCATACCGCGAGCGTAGTGCAACCAGAGAATACAAAAATAAAATTTATTTATAAACATAAGCATAGATTATTTGGTACAAAATTTTTAAAAGTTGTATACAAAGATATGTACATACATAACATGCATATTTATATACGTACTTATGTATGTACTCATGTGTGTATTTTGTCTTTATATAGAAAAAAATATAAATAAAAAAAATAAATGAAGATAAACTTTGGCGTTGCATTGGGGTTGAATTTTAATGCAGCCGTGCACATAGCCAAAATTTTTGTAACGCTAACGCCAACAGAAAGCAGAAAGATCGCGTGCGTCGGTCGGCAGCTGTTGCAAATAAATAAAATTACATATGTGAAATATTTTTGCCTTTTAACCAAATGAGGGAAAGATATATCATTTTTCATGCAATTACTGATATGAAATATTAACTTATCTGTCGTTTATATGTTAATTTTAGTGCCCAAAGCATTCTCTGCCAAGCTTCATTGTAGAAAGCATACTTTTAACGCCAACGTTATAGGTATGTAGACCAGCCCTATTCTTTGTTTACGAAAATTTTCGCATATCTACATATACATATGGATGTTTCCTAGTTTGATATTTTATAAAAAATACTCAAAAAGGTTTTAGATAATGATTTTTATTGAATTGTGAAAAACGCGTGTTTTCTTGGTTTGACGTAAAAAAGAAGAGAGAGAAAACGGATGTGAGTGTGGTTTACTACTATAAAATAAAAAGGTATGTAAGGGTTGCTTGCATTCAAGAATAATACGTAGTGTAAGCGTTGCCATAGTACTCCCCGCTAGACTGAGCGAACCCAATTAGACTATTTAATTGTCTTTAAAGGTTACTCGCCGCCGTCTCGTCTCAGTCGATGTGATAAGACTCCTCTGTGGCGATGATAAGTTCTCATTTACAATGTACGCGCAGAAATGTTCTTCGGCTTACCTTTTATTGAGATTTTGAAATACTTCTTGGACCTGGATAAAACCTCAAACAGTCCTTCGTAGGGTGTTGAAAACGATGGGCGCACAGAATCATTTCTGACGAAAACATTTATGCATGTGGTGAGATCAGGGCGAACGAAAATTTTCTTTGAAGAATGCCACGATGTACTGGTTGGTCTAAGAAAGCTCATAGCTTTTCGGAGTTCCACTACAAAGTCCGAATGTGATCTGTTTTTAGGATTCTCAGCAAGAAATTCTGATGGTATTCGGATGGTGCTGCCATAAAACAACTCGGCAGGTGATGCACACAGATCTTGCTTGTAGACGGTCCGCAGGCCCAGGAGAATTGTCGGCAATGAGTCCGTCCAGCGTTCCGAATCAATGCAAAGAAGCGCACATTTCAGTGTCCGGTGCCACCTTTCCACGATACCGTTAGATTGTGGGTGGTAAGGCGTTGTCGTCAAATGTTTAATGCCGAGTGACTTTGTTAATTCAGCGAAAAGTGAGGAAGAGAACTGTCTACCTTGATCTGAGGTAATTACTGTAGGCACTAGGATATCTCGCTATCCAATTAGTAGTCAAAGCTTTATTAATAGTTGGTGCGGTCATGTCTGCCATCGGTATTGCCTCGGGCCATCTCGTGTACCGATCGATAATAGTTTAGCAGTACCGAAAACCGCAGTGGAGTGGAAATGGCCCGACTACGTCAACGTTGATGTGATCAAATCGCGAGTCACACGATTCATAGCGCTGAAGTGGAGAGAACGTGTGCCGATTAGTTTTCGCCTTTTGGCACTGCAAACATGCTTTGGCGAATGCTCTACTGTCCTTTTGAATACCCGGCCAAACAAATCGACTGGTCATTAATTTGGCGGTGGTGCGTCTTCCTGGATGCCATAAGTTATGCGTCGACTGCAAAACGCCTTTGCGAAAATTCGTAGTTATAAATGGCCGAATGCTGCCCGTAGAATAATCGCAGTATATCTGCTTGGTGCTGCCTGGAACAGTAAATAATTTCAACTGAANTCTTGATAGAAAGTCAGCTGTTACATTACTTTTCCCATTAACATGGCGAATGTCGGTTGTAATTTGGGATATGTAGTCGAGTTGACGTGCTTGCCTGTTGGAAGCCTTTTCTGAATTCTGCTGAAAAGCATAGGTTAGCGGCTTGGGGTCAGTATAAATGTGACAGTTACGACCTTCCAACATAAACTTAAAGTGGCGAACTGCTAAATAAACTGCTGTAAGTTCTCTATCATACGTACTGTAACGTACCTGTGTTTTGACAAATTTTTTTGAAAAATAACCGAGAGGTTCTAACTTCCCGTCGATTACCTGGTGGAGAACTGCACCGGCTGCTGTGTTAGATGCGTCGACCCACAGGGACAATTCTGCATTTCTTGCCGGATGTGCCAGGAGGGCGGCGTTCGCAAGCTGCATCTTACACTGCTCAAATGCTGCGCTGGTAGCCTCATTCCATTTGAGCGGGGTGCGATCATTTTTTACATTGCCTGGACACATGGCAAGTAAGTGCAGTTGTGCTTCTATAGCATGCGGTATAAACCGGCGGTAGAAATTGATTGTGGCCAAAAATCGCTTGAGCTCACTGACCGTATTCGGCCTTTTACAGCGTTGGATTGAATCCACGCGTTGTGGCAGAGGTTTGATGCCTTTTTCCGAGACGATGTGCCCAAGAAATATAATTTTGGACTTACCAAACACTGAATTGGATATATTTATTCGCAAATTGTGCTTTTGCAGTCGTCCAAAAAGCTGACGCATATGCGACAAATGCTCGCTTGAAGACGAAGAGGCTACACAAATGTCATCCATGTATGGAAAAACGAAATCCAAGCCGCGTAGAACCTCATGAATGAGCCTCTGGAAGGTTTGAGCAGCGTTTCGTAGCCCAAAGGTCATGTACGCAAACTCAAACAGCCCGAATGGTGTTATGATAGCGGTCTTGGGTATGTCAGCAGGATTCACCGGAACCTGATGAAAGGCCTTTTGTAGGTCGACCTTCGAGAATATCTTTTTACCATTTAAGTTGCTTGTAAAGTCCTGAAGATAGGGTATGGGATACCTATCCGGGATCGTTATCGCGTTCAATGCTCTATAGTCCCCACAAGGGCTCCATGAGCCGTCCGCCTTTTTTACCATGTGGAGTGGACTAGCCCAGTTACTGCTCGACAAACGGCATATACCCAGTTTCAATAAACTGTCAAATTCCGCTCTGGCGGCTGCCAATTTATCTGGTGGAAGGCGTCGGGGCCGCGCGAAGACTGGCGGACCACGAGTTTCAATATGGTGCACCACTGCTGACTTAGCTGGACTTCCGAGTTGCGTTAAACAAGCAAACTCTTTTAGTAACGTGCTGTAGGCGCAAGAGGTGTCAAACGTTTTAATGGTCAATGTGCTGTCTTGTACAATTCTTCCTTTAGCTGTCAGCTAAGTTGAGATGCCAATTAAACGTTTGCGCCGTAAGTCGACCAACAAATCGAAATGCGCTATAGAGTCAGCTCCTATTATACCACATGTGACATCAGCGATCAAAAAAGTCCACAAGAATTCGCGCCTGAGACCCAAGTCGACTTTGAGAAGCGCTTCACCGTAGACTTTAATAGGTGTACCGTTAGCAGCGAATAGTTTCATTATTGTTGGTTTTAAATTGCTGTTTTTTGAGCTTTTTGGAATTACGGAGACGTCTGCGCCTGTATCAATTAAAAAATTGAGACTAGACAATGTGTCGGAGAGTTTAAGGCGGTGTATGCCTGCAGAAGCTTGCCCGCTTACTGGCGCTGTAGCTTCCGCCAAGTGGCGTCATTGGTGAGACTGCTGAGTGTTGTAGTTACAAGGGCTTTTGCACTTGCGGGCGTTTGCGCCATAACGTTCGTGGTACCAGCATAAACCAGATGCGGACATGCTTTCACTGCGGTTGTACGTTGATTCCTCGATCTGCTTTGGCTTCGACTTCTGGAGCGTCGACTTGCCAATGACTGGAATTGCTTTGTTAGCTGAGAGATTTCTTTTTGTAACGATTCCAGTGTCACTGCTTCTCTTTCACCTGGTGGGGGTGGGTTTACTTGAGATGGCGATGTGCTGCCTACCATGTTAACTTGGCGAAAACTTAACGAGTCAACTATAGCATCTGCAATTGTGACCTTGTCTGCAACATCGCCTTTAGACGCGATAACTGCGGCTTGAGCATACGGAGGTAAGCGCGAGGCCCATAAATCCAGTAAAACTGTTTCGCATAGGGCGTTGCCGGCCACCAATCTCATCTCATTGAAGAGTCATATCCTTGGAACGGCATCTCTAGGATTCCAGTTCGGGGTCACCACAATGGATGTTTCCTAGTTTGATATTTTATAAAAAATACTCAAAAAGGTTTTAGATAATGATTTTTATTGAATTGTGAAAAACGCGTGTTTTCTTGGTTTGACGTAAAAAGAAGAGAGAGAAAACGGATGTGAGTGTGGTTTACTACTATAAAATAAAAAGCTATGTATGGGTTGCTTGCATTCAAGAATAATACGTAGTGTAAGCGTTGCCACATCCATATACATGCATACATATACATGCATACATATTCATGCATACATATACATGCATATATATGTACATATTTACTTAAACAACAATCCACAAATACACTTTTTCACCATGGATTATATTTCGTTCAGATATACAGCATAATTGCTACAAGTAGCAAACTATTTTGGGGGTGTTAAAAAGTGCTTAGTTGTTTTTTGTTTCTGCGGCACAAACGATTATACTTACTATCTATCCTCTTTATTTATTTTTCTCTGTAAAGACAAAGTACATGCATAAATATGCGTGTTATGTATGTACATATTTATGTAAATATACAACTTTAAAAAATATTGTACTAAATATTCTATGTTTACGTTTATAAATAAACAATAACTCTTGTAAAAATTCGAATTTGGCAAAATTGTTCAAATTATATTTTTTTTATGGTTGTAAACCGAATAAAGTGATTTGTTCGAAAAAATCTTGAGCATCCAATTTTGGGTGGCCCACTTGAGAGATGTTCACTCATAAGCAGAGGTGGGCACTACCACAAACAAGCGTGAGCTAAAAGTGAGCATGAGTTAGTGTACCTAATTCATTTAGCATGCTGTCGTGTTCTCATCGCTGCACTCTCGCTTGTATACGTACACGCAACGCTTACGCTCTTTTAGCACCTGCTAACTCTCTGCCCTTGCCTGCTCATAAGTATACATATTATACACAAAATATTTATGAAAGAAAATAGCTTTTGGGTACACTGCCAACTAACAACAGCTTTTCTAAATGCTTTCCAGACAAGCGATTTCTACTTTCTCTCTTACACGACCGCAATTTTCGCGAAAACTCTAATAACGCGCGTCATTTGTTGAGTTGCTGTTGCAGTGATAAAAGTAGTGGAAATTACTCTTTCGATACCAAGAAGTTTTGAATTAACATATACTCCCATTGTAAAAAATTAATACATATTTTGTTCTAGTGAGCTGCTGGTAAATGGAACAGCTATGCAATTTTTTTAGAAGAAGAGTCAACGTTTTGGCTATCTGCACACATGCCGTCCAATCATAGTTGCATTATCGTCTCGCCCTGAAATTTTGAGCCGAGCACATGCATTTCAAAGGACATCTGCACACTTGTCGTTATCGGCTAGTTATCGGCAAATCGTAGAAGATGCAGAAACGGATAAGTACGGCACTGTCGTTTGCTAATCGTTGTGCACGCATTGTTTGTATACATTTTATGGGGAAAATTAGTGAAAAAGTTAATATTTGCATTAAAATTGCATAAAAATTAGTATTTTTTGCATAAAATCTGTGGAAATTATTAAAAAGTGGATAATTGCATTAAAATTCAATAAATGTGAGAGTTTTAACTATAAAATATGACGAAATTGTAAAAAGTCTCTGTGTGCATGCACAAAACACATTTCAGGAAAAGAAAAGAAGAGATATTACTGAAAAATGATGTCTAGAATTGTTGTAGCACAGTCTATATTGTAAAAATTGCAGGTTTTTGTAAATATTTCGCGAAAATATCAACAGGAAAAACAGAAAATACCTGCTCCAAGTGAATTTTTAGACGCCAAATGAATTGAAATATCACGACCGAGTGTGCGAAAGTGTAGTCGTCATGTAATCGTTGCATCATGATTGTGACGATGAAGCAACTATGATTGGACGACCAATGTGCAGAAAGTGTTATTCTTGCATACTTAACCCGATTTTTTTCTTTGAGGTTGTGACACTTATTTAGTTAATCAGCGTCACACATACTTATATACATATATAAAATATTCTATATTTCCTACCGGGCTGGTCATGCGGAGCAGTTCTCTTGCGCTCACAAAGACAGCCACAGTTTTACTTTTGCCGACCTCTCCTTGTAGCGAATGTCATGCATTAGTCACTTAAGAGTCTTGTATGGAAAAGCTAAATGGTAATTTCGTCGCTGATGTCATCTGCATGACATGCTCATTAGTGACGATGTCACCGGTGACCATTTTCGCTACTGGGCTGATATAAATGAAGTAAGCGTGCTTCGTCATCCATTCGTAGATATGTACATATGTGCCTACGTTTGTATGGATATAAGAAACAAACGGGTTTCGTTGATATTCTGATGGACATATGTATGTACTTATGTACAGAAATGTTTTGTATAGTTGCGTTCCCCAACTTTTCTGGGTTAAAACCTGTAAAACTGTCAAAAGGCAAAAGAAGCCAGAGAACCGAGTACGGGAACGCTTTCTGGTAAATTCCTGTAAATTCTTGCAACTTCTTGCGAGTTAGGGAACACAACTTATGTATGCATGTATGCCTTTTTGAGGCTAGATCTAGCTTTTTTCTTTGTCGGTTAGCTTCGCAATTTAAGATTTAACTTCGTGGCTTTTTTCTAGCCTTTTATTATTTTCAAACTAGCATTTTTTTAAGGACAATCCTCGACAATATTTGTAGCATAGCCTCCAGTGACTCAGGCGTGAAACTCTCGCCAGATATGTTGCGAAACTTGCATCTGGTTCTGTCAAATCGCATGCACTCAAAAAATACGTATTCTGTTACATATCCCCCGCAGTAGTCGCATATGGGTTCCGGTTCGTGTTTGAGTCGTTGAACGTATGCTTGGAAGCACTCATGTCGAGTTAAACAGTTTGTCAAATAGAAATCGACTTCGCTGTTTAGTCCGCTTCATTTGCGTGTATAAACGATTTGCTCTTAATGATAAAGTTTATGATAAAGTTTCCTTGCTGAAAATTTTTTGAGGTTGCCCGATCAGAGCCAAAAGTTTTTCCCAATTGGGCTCTAATTTGGGGCCCAATTAGCGATTTGCCCAATCTACCGAAGATTTCCCCAACCAGTGCTCACAATTTGCTCAAAGTGAACATGCATACGCAATTAAAACGTTTTTATCGATAAAATCATACATACACACATCAAAATTCCCTACGAAAAAAAATATTTTTTAAATTTTTTTCTTGATAAATTCTCCACATACAAATTTTTTGATAAAAAAAATTAGTTTTTTAAAATATGCCATTTCAAAAAAAAATTGGAAAAAATCACAATGGTAATGTTATGGGGTGCACCAGGGGCGCACCCAGGAATATATTTTGGGAGGGGTTTATACTTCTGAAAATTCGCTTCAAATAAAATGATCATTAAAGTACATTTATGCAAGTTTTATGTACAGTATGTAATAAATAAATAAACTTTTTGAAGTTTCATAAATTGCATTTATTTACATAAAATTAGCAAAAAACTCAAACATTTGTAACCGACTTCAAAAAAGGGGTAGGTTATCAATTCGTCGGAATAGTATGCTAACGCATAACTTTGGACCACGTGAACCGATTTCAATATTTTTTTTATCGGAAAGATGGTACCTCAAGGGTCTTCCCGTAATTTGAAATTACTTGTTTAATATAAAGTTCTATAAACACAAGATGCGCTCAACTTGCAAAAGTAATAAAAAAATTAAAAAAAAAGAGTTTTAATGTTCATTTTCCTCGATATCTGGTTTCTGGTTTTCGAATGAGATGGTGATTTTTTACGATTGCCTAATTTTTTTAATATTTCGAATACCGAGAAAATTAAATGAATTGAATTTTTGTTATGTAGGCAATTTTTGGTGGAACGAATTCGAAGTGGGCAAATTAAATCTTCGAATCCTTGTTATCGTTGTAAACTCTTTTAGGCTCAGTAAGTGAGTATGCATTGCATATTTTTAGTTTTCAATCGCAGTTAAA
>NW_016159126.1:65340-66234 GCF_001687245.7 Rhagoletis zephyria
TAGCTCTGAGTATTGCGCAATATTTAAGTATAATGTTATGGGGTGCACTCTACAATAATTTGAGTTATGAATTTTTTTTACACCGAAGTTGAGTAAAATGAGTACATTACCAATTTACAAATTTTTTAAACTTTTTTAGAATTTTTTTGAATATGGCTCATTCCATCTCAAATCACCCAGGCCGGCAGAAAGTGAATTTACGTTTGCGATAAAACTCACAGGGATTGTTCCTTGAACTCAACTCAAATTATTGTAGAGAGCACCCCATAACATTATACTGAAATATTGCGCAATACTCAGAGCTACCATTGTGATTTTTTCCAATNTAAAAAAAATTCATAACTCAAATTATTGTAGAGTGCACCCCATAACATTATACTTAAATATTGCGCAATACTCAGAGCTACCATTGTGATTTTTTCCAATTTTTTTTTTGAAATGGCATATTTTCAAAAACTAATTTTTTTTTATCAAAAAATTTGTATGTATCAAGAGAAAAATTAAAAAAAAATTTTTTTCGTAGGGAATTTTGATGTGTGTATGTATGATTTTATCGATAAAAACGTTTTAATTGCGTATGCATGTTCACTTTGAGCAAATTGTGAGCACTGGTTGGGGAAATCTTCGGTAGATTGGGCAAATCGCTAATTGGGCCCCAATTGGGTAAAAATTAGAGCCCAATTGGGAAAAACTTTTGGCTCTGATCGGGCAACCTCAAAAAATTTCCAGCAAGGAAACTTTATCATAATGGGCAACAATTTTTGCGTCCTCAACTGGCACGAAAATCTGCTAGCATCATATAAGTACATTTTCAGAAAAAAAATCATAACTCCAAAACGACGAATTTTAGCATATTGCTACTCGTACTGAAAATAGTTTATACTATTCCCTAAT
>NW_016159126.1:67330-68038 GCF_001687245.7 Rhagoletis zephyria
CATATATGTACATCGGTAACCGTTATACCAATTTGTACCAAACTCGGTATTTTTATTGTCCTTGCCACATAAAAGCAAAAAGTTGAAAATTATTGAAATCGGACTAAAATAACGGCCGCTTCTCATATAACGGTAAATTTAAGAAATGCTTGAAACTTCAATATTTCGAAATTGAAGGACGCTAATTTACACAAAATTTATGCACCCCGGCTTACCATCTAGCGGAAGGTTTCGGAAAGGTGAAAAAACATATATTTAATACTTGCGCCGGGTATTTAATGTTCGGCTCCGCCCGAACTTAGACTTTCTTACTTGTTATTTTTAAATTGTATGTACTTATTTTACTCAACTTCGGTGAAAAAAAATTCATAAATATTGCGCAATACTCAGAGCTACCATTGTGATTTTTTCCAATTTTTTTTTAAATGGCATGTTTTCAAAAACTAACCTTTTTATCAAAAAAATTGTATGTGGAAAATTTATCAAGAAAAAAATTATTTTTTTTCGTAGGGAATTTTGATGTGTGTATGTGTGATTTTATCGATAAAAACGTTTTAATTGCGTATGCATGTTCACTTTGAGCAAATTGTGCGCACTGGTTGGGGAAATCTTCGGTAGATTGGGCCCCAATTGGGCCAAAATTAGAGCAACTTTTGGCTCTGATCGGGCAACCTCAAAAAATTTCCAGCAAGGAAACTTTATCATAAT
>NW_016159126.1:68063-69617 GCF_001687245.7 Rhagoletis zephyria
CAGCATCATATAAGTGCATTTTCAGAAAAAAAATCATAACTCGAAAACGACGAATATTGCATACTACTCGTACTGCATATTGCTACTGGTACTGAAAATAGTTTATACTATTCCCTAATAGACAAAAAAGTTAGAGAGAAAAAAAGGTGTGGCAATTTGAAAAAAATCAATTTGAAAAAAAAAATATTTTTTTTTTGTTTATAAACAATAATTAATTATTAATAAACAATAACTGATGTTTAGTTCACTAGATCGTTTCAGTAGATCAATATCTGCAATTTAAAAAAAATCATTAAAATCCTTGCTTTTTTGCGGCAGTTATAAACGATTTCATCAAAAGTTGTTGTTCGTACTCAAAAAGAAAAAATTCATTATTCGAAAAATTCACATTTCTGAGCAAAAAGAAAAAAATACGTGTCTCCTTAAATTGCTCAAGGAACAATCCCTGTGAGTTTTATCGCAAACTTAAATTCACTTTCCCCCGGCCTGTGTGATTTGAGATGGAATGAGCCTTATATATATATAAAAAAGAGATACACAGTTATAAACGATTTCATCAAAAGTTGCTATTAAGAGAGGAAAAAATAAGCGTTCGTACTCAAAAAGAAAAAAATTCATTATTCGAAAAATTCGCATTTCTGAGCAAAAACAAAAAAATACGTGTCTCCTTAAATTGCTCAAGGAACAATCCCTGTGAGTTTTATCGCAAACTTAAATTCACTTTCCCCCGGCCTGGGTGATTTGAGATGGAATGAGCCTTATATATATAAAAAAAACAGATACATAAATTACAAACTTATGGCTTTTTCTTTTCTATTGAACAATTTTGCCTTATTATAAGTATTGTAACATTTGCAGTAGGTTGCTTTTGGTCCTGCAAAATGGCTATACTAGCAGAAAGTATGGCACTTTTACTTAGTCGGCGGGCAATATTTTGAGAAATGAACACGTAAAGCTATGAAGGGCTGAGGGAAACAGCGCAACATTATTTCGAGAAAAGAAAACGCCGTGATATAACAACAGAAGGTAGTTTAATTTATTGGCACTCGTTGTTTTTGCCGACAAATTCACTTTTAACAGTTTATGACTATTATTATTATTTAACTAAAATCATGCTACCAGATTCACTAGCAGCAAAATTTTTGTTTCTTTTAGGGTAGGTAGGTTGTCGCGATCGTCTATAAGACACACTTAGGCTCAGGACCCATTGTGATGCCGCATGTTGGGTCAGCAACTCCCAATCCCTCCTAAAACCATTTTGAACTTTGAACGAATTTTAGAAGATCCCTGATTTCGACGCATCTAAGGTCCTCCAAGTTGTCGAAGAATTGCCTACCGAGAGTGGAGAGTCTTCGTCTAGATAGAGCAGGGCATTGGCACAACAGATGGAGAATCGTTTCCTCCTCTTCTTCATCTTGACAACTTCTACAGAAGTCATGTGAGCGTAGGCCAAGTCGATAGGCGTGCTTGCCAATTAGGCAGTGTCCTGTTATGACGGATACTAATAATCTAATATTGGACTTATTTAGACTCAGTAGTAGGCCAGTGCGGTTG
>NW_016159126.1:69934-71680 GCF_001687245.7 Rhagoletis zephyria
ACCACTATACCGTGATAGAGAATTGGCCTAACCACCGCCGTGTATAGCCCGTGTATTATTTTGGGTTCCATCCCCAATTTTTTCCCTATTGCTCTGCTGCAGGAATATAGTGCCACTGTTGCTTTGCGCACTCTATCTGCAACGTTGGGCCCCCAGTTTAGTTTCCTATCTACTATGAGACCTAGATATTTGGTCTCTTCCTTTATTGCGAGGGTATTGCCCTCTAGGGTTATGTTCCCGAGATCAGGTATCTTGTGCTTCCTGGTGAACAGCACAAGGTCTGTTTTTTCAGGATTCACTCCCAGTCCTCGCCTGTTACACCACAGGGATAGTTTGTTGGAGGATCCTTGGATCAGATCTGTCAATGTTGAGAGATGTTTACAATATCGTCGGCGTATGCAATTATCTGACCGCCAATGTCTTCAAGTTCCCGAAGAAGGCTGTCTACTGCTATGTTCCACAGGAGCGGTGATATTACTCCCCCCTGGGGTGTACCCCTGACGGGGAACCTTTTTATTACTGATTCACTTAATCCTGCGCTTATTTCCCGGCCGATTAACATTCGGTCAATAAATGAGGTTAGTGAATTGCGTACTCCCAGATTTATCGGAGATGAGATAATCGCTGCAGGAGATACATTGTTGAAAGCATCCTCGATGTCCAGGAAGGCCGCGAGGGTGTATTCTTTGTAATAAAGTGATCTTTCAATTGTGTGCACTAAAGAATGGAGTGCTGTTTCGACTGATCTCCCTTTGTTGTAGGCATGCTGGGCTGCCGAAAGTTTGCTGCCCACCTTGTCTCTAATGTGCCCATCTATTAGTCTCTCTAGAGATTTCAACAGGAAAGACGACAGACTAATTGGTCTGAAGTCTTTTGGTCTCGTGTGTGTAGTTTTCCCTGCCTTGGGAATGAAAACTACTCTTACCTCCTCCCATTTGTGGGGTATATAATTCATTCGTAACACTGCTTCAAAGACTGGTACGAGTATGGGTGCAATCATTCCTGCTGTATGCTGTAGGTCAGCGGGAATAATGCCGTCTGGTCCCGGAGATTTAAACGGTTGGAAGCTGCTAATAGCATGCTTTATGTTCTCCTCGGTTATGATATTCGCTGGAATGTCATCATGGTTGCCTATGATTCGGGTATTTGTGACTCTACTGTGGAGGCAACCCGGAAAGTGCGTCTGTACAAGAAGCTCTAGAGTTTCTTCGCTGCTAGTTGTCCAATCACCATCCTCCTTTATGAGATAGCTAATATTGCTGGGACTCATAGATAGTATTTTGCGCAGTCTGCTGGCCTCCGAAGTACTTTCTATCTTCTGACAGAAGTTCCTCCATGAGGAGCGCTTAGCGTCTCTTATTGCATACTTAAATCGGCGTTGCCAGTCTTTAAATTCACTCCAAGAGTTGGATCTCTTAGCTTCATTAAATTTTGATCTGCATTCCCTTCTGAGGGTTGCAATTTCAGTGGACCACCATGGAGGTTTTGGTTTCCTACTTGTTGCCCTGATTGGGCAGGCTAATTTTGCTGCACGATGAAATGCTTTAGTTATATCGTCTACGACGTTATCAAGTTGATGTTCCGAGTTTATTTGATTTGTGAGGCCGGAAATATTATTAGAAAATATTGTTTCAAATTTTTTCCAATTTGTTTTTCTGCGGTTTAAGACCGCTTGTTGTTTTCTTACTGGTACGTATAGGTTATAAACAACGTACATGTGATCCGAAAAGGAGTTGTCTGTTGAGA
>NW_016159126.1:71809-96196 GCF_001687245.7 Rhagoletis zephyria
ATTTTGCTGCACGATGAAATGCTTTAGTTATATCGTCTACGACGTTATCAAGTTGATGTTCCGAGTTTATTTGATTTGTGAGGCCGGAAATATTATTAGAAAATATTGTTTCAAATTTTTTCCAATTTGTTTTTCTGCGGTTTAAGACCGCTTGTTGTTTTCTTACTGGTACGTATAGGTTATAAACGACGTACATGTGATCCGAAAAGGAGTTGTCTTTTGAGACTCTCCAGTCATTCAAGAGTTCTGCCCCCTGCTCATTGACACATGTAATGTCAAGGACCTCCCTTCTAACAGACGTCACAAAGGTAGGGGTATCACCTACGTTGCTAACCTGTAAGTTATTGCACATAATGAATTCGAATATCGACTCACCGCGTTCATTTGTATCTGAGCTACCCCATATGTGATGATGGGCATTTGCGTCCGCTCCTATGACCATCGGAGTGCCGCGTCTAGAGGCCTCCATTACCGCGCTCCTTAAGGATTGTGGTGGAGGTAATGTTTCTGCGTCGTGGGCCATATATGTGGAAGCCAGCCAAATAGACATTCCGCCTGATTCCACTGCTATGATGACGTTGTCCGCATCGTTAAACTGTATCAAGAGAAATGCATTAATACACTTTTTTATCAATATGAACGACCTGGGTTTACCTTTTTCAGTTACATAGAACAGCTTATATCCCTTCATATTCAATCCACAAACCTGATCTTTTATGACCCAAGGCTCCTGGATGAGTGCGATCTCCTCTTCTCTTTCGGCGAGACGGAGGAGAAGTGCGGCTGAGGCCGCCTTGCAGTGGTGGAGATTAATCTGAACTATCCCCACCATCAGTTTCGCGTGCTGCTGCTGGACAGCCAACCACAGTCCGGTTGACGTCCTCTTCGTCAGAAAGGGGGAGGATATCCTCCCCTTCTCCTTCCACCATGGTGTCGGAAAAGTCGGAGTGGTCCCCCGCCCCCTCTTCTAGAGTCACCCTCTCGAAGAGTTCGCCGACCATTCCGGAGGTGGATGCCACTTCGTCGTCAGTAGCACTTTCCACTGCGTTCGCTTCGTCGGTAGGGTGTTGTTTCCCTGACACGTCCTGCCGATAAACATGGAGGTTCAAGGCTTGGAAGCCATAATTTATCCTCCAGTTTTGGTTGGCTAGCGGTTCTACTGATTCCTCGTTGAGGACTATTACCGCTAACCTTCGCTTGCCATCGATATCGCCTATCTTTGCTACCTTCCAGTCGTGGGTGGGTAGCTCGGGGTTGCCCATACGTATCCATTCCAGCACTTCCTGTGGGTCGGTGTGGAAGTCTGGAATCCAGGCCCTGGATCTGGGCCGATTGGGAATGTCTTCCCGCTTTATCGCCTCAAGGCGTGCACCCGGCCAGACCACGCCTACGGGACTGATGGCCAGGGTGTATAGGTCGACGGATCTCTGGTCCGCGCACCTTGTTAATTTGACGCGGTTTTGGAACCAACCGGCGTCCGCACAACTGGGGGGTGGTCCTGGGTTTTCCCCTAGAACCTCCTTATAGACGGCCCAGAGTCGCCTGTTGACCAGGTCCCAGTTTTGTGGTGATATTGCACCATCAAGTGAGCTGCGGTCTATCACAGCCCTGGTAAATGTGTCCTTCGCCGCGTCCGCGAAGGATCTTTTCTGCAGCTCGTCCGCTGTTAAAAAGGCGGATACCCTTGTTCTCTTGGGTTCCGAGCTTAGCTCCCTAGAGGACTTCCGCTTGCCTTGAGCAGACTCTTGTTTGGCTTTCGCCTGGTGTTCAGCCATAAACTTTTCGGCCCAATTTCTTGAGTCCAGCTCTTCTGCGGTCAGTTCTTCTGGCTTCTTATCCCTCAGTCTCTCCAGGATTCTGAGGGCTGACCGTCTGGTACGACAGTATCTTTCTGATGCACTAATGTGCTTCTGGGGATGGCTACTGCCCATCGCTACATTAGTGCCAGAATGGCGCACCTCAGAGGCCGCTGGCTTAGCCATGCGGTCTGATGTCGCCGACGCCGCTTTAGGGTTTGCACCTGTCGATGTTCCCTTGCCTCCTAGAGTGGCGGGGACGGCAGCAGGGGTATCTTGTCTTGTGACAGGGCTGCCCTTGCCTCCCGAAGACCTATCTGCGAGGGTGGGTCTGCTACCAGCACCGGACGGATTAACATCCTCGCTAGCTTGTCTAGGGACATGGCTAGACCGGTTGCCGGAAGGGGGCCTCGATGCCGTTGAGGCAGTCCCAGAGGGGACAGAGCGTATGCTCAGCCCTGGCTTGGCCACAGACTTTGCACCGCTGGATTGCTTGGTCTTGTCCGAGGACAGACCGGACCTTCCTGACTGGGTGGGTCTACTTTGTTTGGGGGGTTCTCGGTTATCCGAGGCAGGTTTTTGGTTTGGGTTCATCTTTTTCATAAACGTCCGCACTGCTCGACGTGGCGAGCGTGGCGGACTACGTATTTAGGGGGGGGAAAAGGGAGTCGTCGACCACAGCGGTCCCCCCCGCCGTGGCAAGGTCATTCTACCTCCTGAGGTGACCCGGTATTGTTTCTTTTAAAGTAAAAGAAAATTTTGAAGTTAGTGAAGTTGCGCGTTTCCAAACTGCCAGAATTCGGTACACCTGAGCAAAGGTTCGAAAATAAAGTAGTTTGCTTTTCCGTGGATAGAGTACGTAATAAAATTTAATGTAGTTTGATAACAAGTTGCTAACGCAAAATATTTTTAAACCCCTAAACGATGTACCGTTATCCGTGGAAGAGGGAGGAGGTCGAGTTAAAATTATGCGCTGCAACTTGTAACGGTACCAATTTTAGGATTCTCGGAATTTTCTGATAAAGATGTGATGCTGCTAAAAAATATATATACATAAATATAAGCACGAAACTATGTACAATTTGTGACAAGAATTATCCACATAAGAAGAAAACTACTGCAGTTTCATTTTATAAAGTTGTTGTTTATAGAAAAGTGCACGAGTAAGACAGTTTGGGTACGGTTCGGTTATTTGTACAATGATTTTGGGTTGTCGTGTCCAAACGTGTGACCCGAATCAAAAAAATTTTACATATACGTCTAGCAAAGGGATTAAGCTTTAATTTAAATAAAGACTTCTGTTTGAAATATGCCTTTTTTGTAAATTTGGAGATGGATTTTGCACAAAAATACTGTGGATGGAGTAACCGGAGTTGTACTGATGAGGTTATTTCTTCTAGCGCGGCCGAAGGCCACCAACGCTGAAATAATAATTATAACAAAAATGAAGTATGTTTGCACAATGATGCAATTATTCACAGGTATTGTCTTCGCAGAGAGTTTTTCTCCAAATTGAAATTCGTGCTCTTTTATGTTCTAAGTGCTGCGAATAAAACTTCAAACTTAAATTTAAGACATTCATAACAAAAATTGTATGAAGAAAATACCTGCTACATCCTCCCAAATATAAACTTGGACGCGACATTTAAACAAGTTTTGTCTATTTTTCTTAAGTGTATTTAATGCTTATTATTTGTTTACGAATACGTATGTATGTAGCCAGTTACTTAACAAACACCACATACTACATCCAGAATTCTAACTTTGTGACAAAAGTTATGCAAATTCTGCAAAATTTCAGCAAAATTTGTAACTTTTTAATCAACTAAAATGGCACGCCCCAGTTTATATGTGTTTGGGCCACTCGCTTAAAACAAAAAACATTGAAATCGGTACACTACATCCTACATGAAAATTTTCGCCGAGATAAGGCTAGCCATTCCTAATAGAGAAAAAAAGTTGGTTTGCAGTTTTGTATCTCATTAACAGGGAACGGATTTTATGGAAATTGCCTTTTTTCTGCTAAAGAGATAGAGTATATTCGATTAAGAATGTCCACGATTTAGCTTTCCCTGATTCCATATATACACATTTGATGTTGCCTTATTTTGCCTTTTTTAAGATATTTGCCTTTTTTTTGCCTTTTTTAAGATATTTGCCTTTTTTTGCCTTTTCTACCTTTAAAAAAGTGATTATAGCATTTACAATTTTTTTTTAAGATTAAAAAATATACGCATGCCCATGCGGCTTATAGAAGCGCAGGGACCTCTTGCCAAATTGGTGTTGAAAAAATTCAAAGCCGTTTTCTCAGCTAACGTAGGCTTGGAGACAATAAGGGGTGTGGATAAAATTGTAAAGGGCGAGGAAAACGCCCTTATTTCTGATAATATGAACGTTTCAAACGTTCCATATTTAAATTGGGCTCCACTTGTATCAACTTACGTCGAGCGCACATTTAGTACATTCAAGGCTTTTCTTCGCGAAAATCGAATGAAAATGCTGTCAGAAAACTTCAAAATGCATCTTGTGTGTTAGAAACTCGAAAGTATAAAATTGTCAAAGATTCAAAAGTACACATTTCTCATATAATGAAACTAGTTCATAGTTTTTCTCTTTTTACTTGTAATATAAACATTTCTAAAATAAATATATTTTTTGACTGTTCTTCGTATCTTCTGTGTTTTTTAGTGCCTTATTTTTCCTTTTTTGCAATACTTGCCTTTGCTTTTTCCTGCCTTTTTCGCTATTTTGTTTTGCCTTTTTTGCAATACCTAGTGCCTTTTCCTGCCTTTTTCGCTATTTTATTTTGCCTTTTCCAGCCTATTTCGTTATTTTATTTTGCCTTTTTTATAGGTTTTTAGGTCCTAAAAATCCGTTCCCTGCTCATTAAGATTGAGTATAATAAAGTGCGAGTGAAAAGTGCTGCCCATTTGCTTCTCTTTCAAAAAAATAGTCGAACATACATACGTCGTATGAAAAAAATTAGTAACACCGTCAACAAAAAAAAAAAAAAATTATAATCCAAAAATTACCTTACCGACTTTAAACTGCACTTTATTATACTAAGATTTAACGAATTTTTAAACAAATTTTACGGAGTAAAAATCTCGAGAAAATTATCCTACAAATTGTGATGTTACTGTAAGGATACTGTTTCAAGGAAAACAATGTGGAAAAAATTTGCAAAATAATTTTTTGTCCCGTATTTGGCTTTCATAAATATGGTCAGCGTAGTTATGGCCAAAGAAAAAAATCGGATGCAAGAATAAACGTTAACTCTTCTTCTATTTTGTGTAAAAATTTTATAGCTGTACCATTTACCAGCAGCTCACTAGAACAAAATATGTATTAATTTTTTACAATGGGGGTATATGTTAATCCAAAACTTCAAAGCCGTTTTTCTCGAATTTAAAGTTTGGTAAGTTATGACAGTATTGAAGTAAATGAGCGATAGGCTCTCAAATATATACACATATGTATTTTGTGTTAATCGCAACTTTCCATATCCTTATGAAAATATTAAAAACGTCTTTTAATAGCATATTTCCTGTTTTAAATGCCTTACAACACAAAAGGCGTTTCATTCTACTAAAGCATTTTCAAGCATTACAAACATACCTACATATTTCTTGCAAGGCATCTTTACATTCGTGAAACAAAGCAGAATAGCCACCCGCGATGTTGATTCTTTGCTGTCTCGCCATTGGCGAGTCGCCAACGACTAAAAGCTCAGTTAGTCTAGACTTAATTTCCGTAACTTAACTTAGTTCAATATTTTGAAACTGTGTTGGAAGTTATTTAAAACTTAACTTACCGTAAGAAACTTAATAACCTGTAGGTTTTAGATTCTTACGTTACGGTCTTACGGAAATTGAGAGCGGTGAGAGAATCAGGCTTGCCAGATTTTCGCTTTTGTAATTCTCAAAAATAAATGACCGCAATGCCCACCGACAACTTTTAAAATTGAAATAAAAATTTTTTCAAATGGGAGAATTTCCTTCTCAGTAAATAGAACATTTTAAGGCCATAAATTCGCCATGTGAGTTATTTTGGATCACCCCAATATATATATACAAGAATTACTCGTTTACAGTAATAAAAATAAGTGGAAAATTTCCCCCCCAAAAAAGTCTGGATTCGCCGCCGGGGCTGTGTTATTTTTGATTATGTACTTGGATGTGAAACAACACGTTTTCTAAAATGTGTTAAGGATATTTGCGCTCCAATGCAACGAACATACTTGTTTTAAGCCATCTTACAAATGCTTTTATCAAGATAAAAAATCCCCACACACAAATATTGCCACTGATATCTGGCAAACAAAATGACATATGGTAGGCAATAATTTTCGCCTGCGAAGACGCGTCGTTAGTTAGTTTTTTAGTATTGTAACGCCTAATACGGCTTTACTATGGCACCGGGAATTACTTTGTTCGATCCTCCAATTACGATCGTGAATTACCCCTTTCCCACGCGCACATTTTTAATTCGATTTGACAGTTCTCCATCTCTGTGTTTTTTTTGTCCTCTTCTACAAAATTTATGCAAAATGTGAGTAAGGGTATTCGGACTATCCTCGTTAATGTATTAGTTCGTTATCTGGTAACTCGGTAACACTTGAAACTTCGAACGCCCCTTTTCTTTTTCTGGTTAAAATTACTTTCGAATCAGCTGATGTGAAGTGATTTTACTTATAAACATTTATCAATTCCACGCCAGAAAGATTTATTGAACTTATGATAAAAGGTATACATTTGTCGCGCAAGAAAATTCCGGCAAATAAGTGACAGAAAGGAATCAGCTTACATTTTAACGCGTGTGTTACCACATTATCAGACTTGCTACCCCGTTAAGTTGGTAATGATATATTCGGTAATTTACAAAAACAAAAGAATGGTGCGAGTTACCGAATACCGAATTAAGACTTTAGCGATTATAGTCTGAAGACACTTAGTAATTGCTAAAAATTCGTGAGTTTCCCTATAAATTTGGTGATGTACACATGTATAAACTCAACTTTTCTTACTCAGAAGAAGTGCCAGTTTTTATCGGTGCACTGGTTTCGATAATTTTCCGATAAAAATTAGAGACGGCAGCGATTTGTTCGTAATTGGCATGGTAATTAGACCTGAATTACCAACAAATTAGGTAATTCGCTGTAAAAATTTAGTATGGCGAATTATGTAATTCGAAGGGTAATTGGAGTGCGAATTACGAATGAGAGAGCAAACTATGTAATTGGGGTGCCGTGGGAAAGCCGTATTAAATATTATTGATTATTACCATCTTAGGACCGATAACGAAAACACTTTGAAAACGATTTTTGGGATTGTGGGCTGAAAGCTGTTCGCACCGGCTGTTAGTGTTTTCGTTGACATTTCTTCAGTTGCAAAATCAAAATCTTTGCCTTTCATTTTCTTATCATTAGCAATCTCTTTCTTTTCTTCATATTTTAATTTGGCCAGCCAAAACATGTTTTCTTTGTCGGTTCGAACATGGTATAAGGCTAAAAGGCGTTTACACTGTTCAACTTCCATGGCGGATAGTTGAATTGAAAGTTTACATCATTTAACTGAAGGTTGAACAATATAAACTCCTTTTAAATACAATGATTTTGTACGATTATGAAATAATAATATTCTGAACGAAAGTTTTTGAAAATTTCTTCCCTGCTATAAAACTTGAAAAGGAGGACAAGGAGGACATTTTTGCTCAAAAGGAGGACAGAAAAGGACGGTTGGTAAGCTTATATATGTACATATGTATATGAGCATTCGGAGCAGCAGCAAACCTTAGCTAGAGAATAGTATCGATATTTACTTTGTATGGGATTGAAAAGCATTGAGTTCAAAAATTTTTGGTATCGCAACAAAAGTATCGAATATTTTCTTGTACTCACTGGTATCGATTGATCCCTAATGAAAGGGAATTAAAGTATGCTCTTTGTTGGGGCATTCTGTTATAAGGTAATATCTGGAATATTTCATTTTATTTTATACAGACACTTAAAACTAAAAACTTTTATATATAACGCAAGAAAAGAAGGCCCGAATTTCACACACAAAAATTGATCTATAAAGGTCGAAGTCAAAGTCAAAAACCCTTTATAATTTTACTTAGCTCATTCAATGCCCCCTTAATAGGGGCAAAATTTCATTAACTTAATTTTCAGGTCCAATATGGAAACGAAGGTGTTAACCTAATCGAGATGCTGAAGCTTATCTGTTCAATGAGAAGATGCCAATTAACAAGAGCATAAACAGTGTGATATACGTATAAATAAGCTCTAAACTCTACGTATTTGGCATATGGGAAATCTCCGGAGCAACGTTAAAAGAACCAACATTTTTAAATTGAACGCAAAAAAATAAATTATACTTACAATTATTTGAAATCCATTGAGGAAACAATAATTTTTTGTGGGATTCATTTTCTATAAATGCTAAAGGATAGTAAAAAACGGTAAATTTGGAAAATTCAAAGTTAGCGATATTTCCAGTGGGCGTTGTTTTTTCCGATTTCAAAAATCAGGCGCAACGTGTGTATAAAATTTTGTGTAGTTTGGTGCTGTGGTTTCCGAGATACACATATTTCCAAAAAAAATGTCCGACCAAATAATTTTCGCTAAGAGCCATTGTAAATCTAATTTTGAGTTAAGGTTCGAAATTCTTTAACCGCACTGCCCAAAGTTCTGAATTTTTGTACAGGTACATACATATGTCCTAGGAAGAAAACTGTCACGTGTAGATTTATAAAACTATAAATAGAAAGAACAAAATAAGCGTCCGTTCCGCGACCACCAAGTACCAACTTGAACACGCATCTATTCGGCTAAAGCAGTAGTTAAAGACACGTTCGGAAAAGTCATACTTAAACTCGTTCTAAAACTTTTTGTTTTGCTTTGGTGCTTGAAAAGCGCTTATGGTCTACACATTACATCGTGAATGAACCTAAGCACAGTCCATGTCCTAAGAAAGTAATGTGTCGCGTGTCGCTTTGAAAATGTATAAATACACTTAGAAAAAAGAATAAACTAATTTAAACAAAAACACATGATTTTGCGCCAAACAACCTTTTGTTTACTTTAAACTCACGATTGTGTACTTCACAGATGCTTTTCGTAATTAGAAAAAATGGAAAACAATAAAGATTATTTGTTCCGCGTGATAGATTTGAACCTGGACACTCCTGGCAGCAACCAATTGTAGCCAGCATCTCTGTGCACTCAGCCATAGCCACAACATGTAAGTGTTCTTTCAAATGTTCGCTAAATTACGCGACTAGTACATTTTTACAAATTTGTTTTTGCAATTTACACAGTGATGTTGTTTGGAAATCATTCTCTATAAAAATTTGTAGACAATACCATTCTGTGATCAGTCGAACAAACTTTTCCAACACACACAGTTTAACACACTCCCTCGTGAACAATTGTTCTCTACAGGGCTCATAGGAACGAATTTTCTATATGTATATATAAAAAAAGGGTGTATGTATGTATGTGTGTATGCATGTATCTATGCAGCCTATAGACTCCGAAACCACTCAGCTGATTTTGTTAAAATTTCCAGGATAGTTTTATAGAAACCCGGAGAGTGTTCCTGTTAAGTTTGGCTACTTTTGAAAGAGTTGCCACCTGTCAGAAAAATAACAATTTATTTAAATATGCAAGTAAAGTATTACGGTCTCGATATCAAATGAAAGGTGTTTGAAAAAGATATTTAAAAACACTTACACCAAAAAATATTTGAATAAGTGTTGCCACCTGGTCAAAAATAGAAAAATAATGACATAAATTTATTATTTTCTTATTGGAACCAAAACAATCAAAACCCAAAAAAATGTAATTTTAACACAACAATCTGAATGGTGAGTAAATAAACACAAATGGTTTTGTGTAATGTTTATTAAAAACACATATGTATGTATTTCAGTTCGATTACCTCCAAAACCAAGAAAGAGGAGACTGGCTTGGGCAGAGGATGGCGAAGTGGCCATTCTTGATTTGTGGCAATAGCGCGTTGCTGATCTCCGTGGTGCACGGAAGAATGGCCACATCTACGCGGAGATGGCGAACGAGCTGGCAAAGTGTGGCCACAACTACAGCGCCCGGGATGTGCAGGTGAAGTTGGCGAACTTCACGCAACGCTACAGGTAAGAAGAAATAAAGGAATAATATTCTAAACCACTAAAAATTTAATCCTTTAATAGAAAAGAGAAATTNGATGTGCAGGTGAAGTTGGCGAACTTCACGCAACGCTACAGGTAAGAAGAAATAAAGGAATAATATTCAAAACCACTAAAAATTTAATTCGTTAATAGAAAAGAGAAATTGGCTATGGGACCTTCTGGTGGATCACCCTCAACGTGGCCTTTATACGCAAGGGTGCACCAGATAATCGGTGGATTTAAGGCCAACATGTTTTGCGAGCTGACGCTTGAAAACATCAGCGGTATGTATGCGTTTTTGGAATGTGCCTTACTAAACGCCGTAATGTGTTTAGTGGAGACATTTGTTTTGTAGCAGAGTGACGCGTCTGTGTACATGCTAGAACAGCTCGTTTAGTTGCAGGTTTAAGTGCGAAGGTACACTTCGATTTTGCACGAGCACAGACATACGGTGGTGCTTCAAAACAAATGTTCCACTCAAAACTTAACCCATCCCCCCACAGACCCCTTGGGAGCTGTTTAAACATAGGAGAAATTGGGATTTTTTGCGAAAGGATTATAATCCTCACTAAGTACAATTATCCTTTCTGTGTTGCCGAAGAAGAGGGGCTGAACACCTTTTGTAGAGATAATTCGTTATACTTTTTGCGTTTGACAGCTCAGCCCGGTTTATTTTTTTTTATTCGGGTCTCGCGTTTTGCACATCAACCCAAAATTGATGTACAAATAACTAAACCGTTCCCTATCTTTTTAACTTCGATACAAGCACATATGCACATATGTATTTATTTAATGCTGATTTTATTTATTTCATTCTTATTTGTGTTTTTTTTTTCTTTTAAACAGAAGCCGACATAGCATCCCAGCCATCACCACTGACCCCAGTATTGCCGTCATCACTCAGCCCAACATTTTCGTCACCACTGGCATCACCTCTTCCTGCTGTGCCAACCACACCGCTGCCTACACCGTCACCGCCGCTGTCATCACCTCTCACTCGTCTGCCAACCACACCGTCACCGCCGCTATCATCGCCAATGCCTAGCAGCTCAGCTTCTGCGGTTGAGCCTAAAAGAAAGAAAACAATGGGCACTTTACAGAAGAAAATATTAGAAAAATTTGATGGGTTGTCAGCGGAGATAAGCCAACATATTCAGAGGAGTGAGGAAAATGAAAAAGAGTGGATGAAGATAGAAAAAGGCAAAGCTGACACACTGAGGGAGATAGCCATGGATAACAAGGAGTTAAAAGTTGGCATTTTATCATTTTTAAATAGAAATTAATAAAATTGTACAGCACTCGGCTGGCTATTGGACCAAACCAACTTTTTTTACAGAGATTGAGTCATAAGTAAAAAAAAGTTAGTTCTCCGTTTTTCGAAGTTAGCCTTCGAAATCGAGATATGGGCCTTCGAAGTTCGAAATTAGACCTTTGGTAAAAAATTATTTTTAATTATTGCATGTAAAACGCAAAAAAAAGTAAAAATGCAGACATGGTCCGCCTTTTGCTCTCATTTATATGGTATATAATTTTTTTGTGAAAACTTATATTACAGGTGCTATACCGGGTCAAAGGTCAGATCTTCGAAAAATGAAAAACTTAATATTTCAGACAATTTTGAACCGATTTTAAAAAGATTTACATCGTTGTAAAATTTATTAAATGCGCTATCTTTAGATATGCATATTTGTATACTTCGTATATAAAAATTTTAGAAAAAACATATTTAAATGAAAAAATACCTTTTTTTATAAAAAAAAAATTTAACAAAAAAATGACTAACCGATATTTAAACAATTGGTATCGTTGTAAAGGTGATTGAATCCCCTTTCTTCTGATATGCATATTTCTAGAAATCGGTTAGTAATTTTTTTGTTTAAAATATGTTTTTTTAATAAAAAAAGGTATTTTTTCATTTAAATGTGTTTTTTCTAAAAGTTTTATATACGATGTATACAAATATGCATATCGAAAGAAAGCGGATTTAATCACCTTTACAACAGTATATTTTCTTTTTAAATCAGTTCAAAATTGTTTGCAATATAAGGAAATTAATTTTTCGAAGACCTGAACTTTGACCCCTTATAGCACCTGTAATATAGGTCTGCACAAAAAAATTTATATACCATTTAAATTAAAGGTGGACTGCGCCTATATTTTTAGGTTTTTAGTTATTTACATACATGCAATAATTTAATATAATTTTTTACCAAAGGTCCTATTTCGAACTTCGAAGGCCCATATCTCGATTTCGGAGGTTAATTTCGAAAAACGGAAAAATCATTTTTTTGCCTATGACTCAAGTGCAGTTATTAACTAACAAAAAGTATATACAGTGCCTCAACCCAATGACCACGTGTTGATTTTTTTTTTTTTAATATTAGTAATGTTTTTCGAGCTAAATTTCTTTTGTTATTTATCTATAAAAATACCGTCCAAGCTTTAACCAAAACCTTAAAAATCACTTGGGGGGATTCACAACGGTGTCGTTAGTGTCGTATTGTTGTATGTCGTAAACTTTAAACGCCTAAGAAATATATCAAAAGGATTCGCAAAGTACCATCAAAGTCATATTATGCATTTTCGCACTGTTAAAAAATAGTTGGTTGTGGGTTTAACTTCTCTAAGCATTTATTTAAGCTTTTAAAGTTTACAACAATATGACACTTACGACACCGTTGTGAATACCCCAAGTGATTTTTAAGGTTTTGGTTAAAGCTTGGACGGTATTTTTATAGATAAATAACAAAAGAAATTTAGCTCTAAAAACATTACTAATATTTAAAACAAACAACACGAGGTCATTTGGTTGATTCACTGTAAATAAAAAATAAATGAAAATGAATTAAATGAACAAATAAAAATTGTACTCACTAAAATAATTGCATAGTCCTTGCCTTATTTCTTCAGCTGAGGGTTGATTGTCTCCAACTATAGTAACATATTCAGGATTTTCGAGATTTCTGTTCACTTCTTGCAATCTCTCCAACCACATGTCATTTATAGTGTCGTTCATTTCATTTAAATAATTGCGCAAGACGCAGCAGGCTCTAATAATGATGGGTGCCTTCCCAATACGGTTGTCTAAACCTTTTCCAACACGACGGAATCGTCCTTTCAAGTGGTCAAATGCATTCTCAACTACTCTTCTGCACTTTGAAAGCTTATAATTATAGAGTTTTTGTGTTTCAGTTAAGGCCGTTGAAAACGCGTATGGCTTCATTAAGGAGGTGGAAAACCGAAACGCAGAATCTCCAATAATGCATATAGGCATTTGTACTCCACCTATTTCTTTCTTACTGACCTTCAGTAATTCGTTCTCCTCCATTACTCGCTTCATTAACGATGCATTATATATCTGCGAATCATTGCATCGTCCAGGAGCACCAATGTTCACATATAAAAACCGATATCTGAACATATATAGAAATAATTAATACATGCTTTTTAGAAAAAAAAAACAACAGGATAAAAGTTAAATAACCTACAGCTAGTAGAACAATAGAATACCATCCTTTATAGTTGTGGTAGTCGGTTGCATCGGCTGGATTCGGCCTAACTTCGATGTGGCACCCATCTGAATATATACATATGTATGTACGTACATCTTTGTTTTTATATAAATTAGTTGCATTTTTAACTTTCTTACCAATTGCTCCAAGGCATTGGGGAAAGCCGAGACGGTCAAAACCATCAACACAGTCTTTTAAAGTTTGTGGAGTCGGTGGTAATTTTTTTATGTATTGCGCTGACAAAGCTTGCCAGACTTCCTCGCAAAACTCCCACAAGATTGTGCACACGGTCGAAATTCCAACACCAAATAGTTCGGAAACCACTCTGTACTCCCCAGACGATCCCAGCGTAAATAGAGCTATCGCAACGCGATTTGCAATGGAATCGCGTTGCGCCAGTTTGTGTCGGCTTTGTGCAGGTTTTTGAGGAAACCACAGAGTGTTTCGAAACTAGTGCGGTTCATGCGGAAGTGCGTCTTAAAGAAATGGTCATCGTTGCAATTGCAATTAACTTCCCAGAAAGAAGACTGCCGATTCTGTAATAGAGGTAGTATCATTTATAAAAGCACAAGAACTGATTACTTATAATTTGATTTACCAATTCCCAGAGGGATCTCTGAGTAGCGTTCCTCTGCAGTAGCCCGTAAAGCAATAGCTGCTGTCTTCGCAAATGTTGCAAAATTATGAAGTTTTTTTCTTTTCTCTTTTTATATAAGGCCATTGAACTTGCGTAGCTAGCCAGCACTGACTGCAAAACTTGTATATTTGCAGTATACGCAAGAAAAAGTTCGCTTAAACACTTATTGTTTTCCATTTTACCAATTTATTGTAAATAAACAAAAATTCTTTTAAGACAGCTGACAGCAACTCGTTAATCGAGCAGCTGATTGTGTGTGAAACACAAACATCGAATACTTAATTAAAAACTTAATTGACTCAATTAATTTTCTGTCTGAAAACAGTATTACCGTGAATGATATATTGAATTAGTTTGCTAAATATGCGAAAATCGATAAACAATGTCTTGTATGCTATATGCTGATCAAAAAGGGTGCACACTTAAAGGACTTCAAAAATATTAATTTTAAGTTGGGCGTTTCTGAGGGTTATTATGATACGCAGCTACGCCATTCAGTTGTTTTCAAAAAAGCGGCTAAATATATATTTCCAAAATGTGTCTGGCCTAAGGACCAAATCTAAACAAATCTTTAATATGAGCGCTCATCTGGATTATGACATTTTCGTACTGATCGAGACTTTGTTGAACGATGACTTCTGTGAGAATGAATTTTTTGACTTCAATCTGTATAAGACAGGACTCGCTAGAGGTGGAGGGGTTCTAATCGCCGTTCAACGGCGGTACTCCTCATCGCTTGTGCTATTAGATAATATGGATTACCTTCTGGATCAACCTTGCGTTTTGGTACATGGCAGCTCTGATATCTTTATCTGTGCGTCTTATAATCCTCCAGCCAGTGCTGATATTCTGTATAAAGCGCACGTGGATAATGTAGTGGCTTTAGTCTCTAAGCATGTTTGCAGTAATTTCTGCATTCTAGGAGATTTTAATCTATGCAGCATAGGATGTCGTATATTGACGCCGGTTTTGCGTTATGTCTGGTAAACATTACTAGCTTCTCTGAGTCTTACCTAGTAGATTCTTTCTAAGTATTGATCTCATTCAGGTAAACAGTTATTCAAATAGGCTTGGCAGAATTCTGGATCTTATCTTCCTCATTGATAACATTAACTTTTCTTTAGATGAATGCTTAGACCCATTGTCAATTTCCGGTTTTCATCGCGTTTCGCTTATCCTGCAGTTAGAGTTTTATAATTTTAATAGGCAAAGTACTTGCCAATCAACTAGTTTTTGCTTTAAGTGTTGTACTTTTGACACTGTAAATAGTGAGATTTCTTCCACAGACTTGGTCTCAATATTTGAAGGAGTCGGCGTGGCGGAATGCTTTGCCATCTTTAAAATAAAGACAAGTGAAAAATGTACTAATAACATACCGCTTATAAAACCAAGTCCTTATAAAATTCCCTGGTATACCAAGGAACTAAAGAGGCTTACAAATTTGAGAAACAGGTTTTTTTAAACTTAAGTCGTCAAACCCTCTTGCTTACAAGGATAAATATCTACGCTATTCTAGTGAATTTAAAGCGTTGAGTAAGAATCTTCAAAGAAACTATATTCGTAAATTCGAATGCTATATTAAACAAAACCCCAAAGCTTTCTGAAGTCTTCTATAGCGAAAACCATGCGTCCACCTCCCAGGATGCTGCTAATCTCTTTGCATACTTCTTCTGTTCTAATTTTGAACCAGCACCACCACCATGTTAGTTCTCCAATTATTTTTGGCTCACTCTCTCTATATCTTAATGACGTAGAGAATGGCATATTGCAGATAAAATCGACTTCGCAAACTGATTTAGATGGTTTATCCTCTATTCTTTTAATAATAATCCCAACGGTTTTTTGCCGCCCATCCACCCGAGGGGCGCTGTCCGGATGACGTACGGAACCAATATTTTAAATTTTTGTGCCGAGTCACGATAGGCAGGAGTTTGTTAAGTGTCGAGATCTAAAACTGTTCAGCTACAGAACTAAATTCATCAGCTGATTTTATGTCTTTATGTTAATGATTCATTTATTGAGAGAGGATAATATCACTTTCTTAATGCTGAAAAGCGAATCAGATATATCAAATGTGCTGGAATGAGAGTCAAAATCCTGGCACAAGCAACGGAATAGCTCTTGCAATTCAAAATTAGCTTTACAAGTTTTCAAAAATAGGGGATAAAAGTGTCTTGATACACGGGAGGGAACATTAAGGCTAACTTAAGCCAGAAGAAGCGGGCTTTAAACAGAGCCTGTTAGTAATTTAACCATAACAAGTAAGAAAGTCTAAGTTCGGGTGGAGCCGAACATTAAATACCCGGCGCAAGTATTAAATATATGTTTTTTCACCTTTTCGAAAGCTACCGCTAGATGGTAAGCCGGGGTGTATCCATTTTGAGTAAATTGGCGTCCTTAAATTTCGAAATATTGCAGTTTCAAGCATTTCTGAAATTAACCATTATATGAAAAGCGGTCGTAATTTTAGTCCGATTTCAATAATTTTCAACGTTTTGTTTCTATGTGGCAAGCACAATAAAAATACCGAGTTTGGTACAAATTTGTAGAACGGTTACCGATATACATATATGTGATCATAAGTGGGCGGTGTCACGCCCATTTTCCAAAATTTTACCANGCTTAATCGATTTCTTTTTTCATTCTGATCATTTATGTATACATTTGTCTATATCTATCTCGATTCGTTTTGGCTGTTACATACAACCGTTATGTGAACAAAATTAATATACCCTTGTGCACAAGTGCGCTCGGGTATAAAAATTGTACCACGCATTTCGCTGCGACTGACAAGTTTAGGAAGTTTAATAAGCTTTNTCAGTAATTTAACCATAAAAATTATACCAAGCATTTCCCTGCGACTGGCAAGTGTAGGAAGGTTAATAAGTTTTAAGCGACTCGTATAAGGTGGAAGACTATATTGAGAATCCCATCGGAAATTTCTTAAAGCAAAAAGTAGGAATTGTTTGTGAATTGATTCTATCTTATCTGAGTAAATTTGATACCTTGGATTCCTAACCACCGAACCGTATTCCAGAATCAGTCTAACTAATGTTGTAAACAGGGTTTTAATGATATAAGGGCCACTAAATTCTTTTGACCATAGTTTCGCAAATGCAAGTACACCTTTAGCCTTGTTGACTGTCACATTAATGTGAAGATTAAAATTGAGCTTAGGATCCATTGTGATACCAAGGTCCACAAAATTGTATACCTGTTCCAAATTATGGTTATCTATTGTATAAGAAAGTGGCTGAACAGCTCTTTGCGAGAAGCACATTACTTTACATTTTTCCAGATTTAGAGGCATACGATTTACATAGCACCAGTTAGCCATGCTGTTTAAGTCTGCTTGTAGCAAATGCCTTTCTTTGATTGATACGTACGATTTATAAAGTTTCACATCATCTGCGTACATTAAAATTTTGAAAATTGTATATCGTTTATAAAAAGCAAGAACAGAATCGGGCCTAGGTGGCTACCTTGCGGGACTCCTGAAGTAACATCAATGACGTCAGAAATTGTATTTTTAAATATAACCCTTTGTGATCTATCACAGAGGTATGAAGAGTTCCACCGTAGAAATTTAGGTTGAAGACAAGAAGATCAAGCTTATAGATGAGCAACGAGTGACATACTTTGTGAAATGTTTTACTGAAGTCGGTATATATAACATCCACATTTTTGTTTTCACTAAACGCTTTTGAGATATAGGTTGTGATTTCAAGTAAATTTGTTGATGTTAATTTGCCTTTGCAAAACCCATGTTGACAGAATGAAATGGTAGATTTGATAGAATGCGTCAACTGATTTGTAACAATTGCTTCAAATAATTTAGGAATTGCAGAGATCTTAGCTATGCCCCGATAGTTCTCCACCGAGGACCTGCTACCGCTTCTATGTAGCGGAGTTATGAGCGATTCCTTCCATAAGGTTGGAAAGATGCCTTCTTTAAGAGACAAATTAAATAAGGCTGTTAACGACTCATAGAGATAATCAGCACAATTTATGAGAAAACAAGTGGGGATCTGGTCAGGACCATAACTAAAAGACTGCTTTAAGGATTTCAGGTAAACTAATCATCATCGGGAGATATTATTGGGGTATGTATTTGATTAATTGGACTTAGTTTAAAAGGATAGTCAAAGTATGGTTGGGAGTTAATGGAGTAATTGAATTTAAAAAACTGAGCGAACATGTTAGAAATTGTTTGATTATCACTAGAGACGGTATTTTGATACTTCGTGGCGGAAGGAAACCCACGTACAATTCGCTTGGAGTTTACGAAATCATAAAACGATTTGGAGTTATATATTATACGTCGTTTGATTTTACACAAGTAAGCTTTATAACACTTTTTGTTTAATTCAAAGAACTTGTGACGCAATAGTGAGTATTTTACATAGTATGAGTGTAAACCGTTTTTTTTTGTGTAATCTAAAATAACGTGACTTTCTGTTTTTCAAACTTCTCAGTTCTTTAGTGGACCATAACTAAAAGACTGCTTTAAGGATTTCAGGTAAACTAATACATCATCGGGAGATATTATTGGGGTATGTATTTGATTAATTGGACTTAGTTTAAAAGGATAGTCAGAGTATGGTTGGGAGTTAATGGAGTAATTGAATTTAAAAAACTGAGCGAACATGTTAGAAATTGTTTGATTATCACTAGAGACGGTATTTTGATACTTCGTGGCGGAAGGAAACCCACGTACAATTCGCTTGGAGTTTACGAAATCATAAAACGATTTGGGGTTATATATTATACGTCGTTTGATTTTACACAAGTAAGCTTTATAACACATTTTGTTTAATTCAAAGAACTTGTGACGCAATAATGAGTATTTTACATAGTATGAGTGTAAACCGTTTTATTTTGTGTAATCTAAAATAACGTGACTTTCTGTTTTTCAAACTTCTCAGTTCTTTAGTGAACCATAACTGTGTTTGTGCTTCAGGAGCACACATATGTTTAGGTACATACTTTTCAAACAGTTGATGTACAGTAAAATTAAAATGTGCTACGCTTTGCTCAACTTTTTCTTTGTGTATAGGCCACGACAATTTAAACAATTCTTTAATCAGTTTTTAATCAGTTTTTTAAAGTTGGCTTTCGAAAAATCAAAGCTAATATTTGGTTCGTATGTTTGGATACCGCGATTTTGACCATCGTTTATAATTTCGTAAGATATCTCAATAGCAGGTTGGTAGACATCTTCGGGCCAAACTAGTGGGTCACATTTATTTACAGCGGACTTAAATGTATCATCAACATAAACAAGATCTAATACTTTGCCAAACTTATTGCGAAGTACATTAACTTGATTTAGGCAGAGTTCAGCTATCTCCTCTAAAAATACGTTGTTTGCACGCACTAGACGAGAAAGGTACGATATCATTGTAAATGATGATCCATGATACATTTGCTAAATTAAAGTCACCCAATACAATAATTTTTAAGAATTGTGCGGCATTTGCTTATCCACTTTTATTAATTTTTAATAAATCTCTGGAACATGGCGAATTTATAGATGCATGGAAGGTCACCTCAATCACGCCTATTTTTAAAAGCGGTAATAAGAGTAATGTGACTTATTACTGTCCCATCTCTAAACTGTCGACTGTTTCCAAACTGTTTGAATACATAGTTTAACAGAAACTGTATTTTGCGGTTAAGCGTATAATTTCTAGCAATCAGCATGGCTTTATGGCCGGCAGATCGACTGCGACAAATTTAACTGTATTCTCCGAATATTGTGTGCCTGCTTTTTATGATCGAATCCAAGTTCATACTGTTTATACAGACCTTGCTAAAGCATTTGACAAGGCCAGTCACTAAAGAAGCTAGTTTTGTCTTGGGTTAGATCTTACCTCTCTTTCCGTAATTATGTAGTGGTTGTTGATAACGTTCCCATTCTTTTATTGCCTCCTCGGGGGTTCCCCAAGGTAGTATTTTGGGTTCCCTGTTCTTCGTCACTTTTATAAATGACTATCAGACCCGGCGAACTTCGTCCCGCCCAAGATTAATTTTTTTGTGGAAACACTTGGTCCAACGTTTTCGCCAGGAATTCATGTTCACGTTTGGTTTTGTGGTCGACAGAAGGCATATCCTCTATTACCGTCTTAAATAACCTGACGAAAGCGTTATACTGGGAAGAAGTTCTTGCGGCTCGATGGTGAATCGTCCTTGAATCTTTATAGTATAATTGGTGGCAATTTCCAAACTGGTAAGTATCATTGGTCCACATTCTATTTAGTCACCGTAAAACAAGCACCGCAATGGTTCTGATGGTTGATTTAACGGAGGTAATTTGACTTTGATCCCTGGTGCCTCCGAATTGACGATTTTCTGCAGTAACTCGGCTCCAGCGCCACCATGCGCATCTTAGTATTCAATAGTATTGCCCCTACATATTTATATACATACATTAAAATCATTTCGGTCGTTTAGGAGGAATAAGTCTGACACTCTTCAGCATTTTTTCCCATACAAAAAAAAAATAAAAATAATCACGTATTCGTTATACGGAGAAAATGCGCAACATCATCAGCGAAAAAGTTCTCAAAAATCAACGGTAACTTATTGCCATTTAAAAGTTGCACCTTATGATACTGAAATTGAATGAACTACCAAAGTGCATACTCAAGATTAGGTGCCATTTGGAAAGCGCCGAGCCCCCTTTTCCAGTAGCCCCAAAATCTCTATAAATATTTCCAGGACACTACCACAAATACTTCCAGAGATATACGGTATGAAAAATTCGATATGTATGGGTGATGCCACGCTCCCTTATATATCGAAGGTCTGTAGTATGTGGCCAAAATTTCAAAAAAATCGGTGCAGCCGTTCGCGAGATCACCTCTTATAAAAAGAAGAAGCTTCTCTTTAAGCTGTTTTTGATAGACTTTTTTGTGCTGATTACGAATCCGTAAGTATAAAGTTTCCATCACCTCCAGATTTTGAGAAAAAAGTGGTGAAATTGTCAAGAAATCGCCTTCTTTGCAATATTTGAGAAGCTCTAGCAAGGAAACAAAAGGTGATAGAACCTTCCACCTAGGCTTAAATTAAAGGAAGAACTACAGACTACTATCCCTGACAATACTATTCCTACACCTTGCCCTGTGGGCTCCTATACTCATTTACTTTTTATCGCCCAACAATAAAAAAAATACTGGAAAATTATGCAATTGAAAAAAAATTTGTAAAAATTACTGTTAGCTGTTCAACAAATTACTATAGGTGACCTTAGGGTCAAGCTGAAGGAATGGTATTTTCAGGGATTGAAGTCAGAAGTTCAATCCTTAATTTAAGCCCAAGTGGAGGTTCTTACACCTTTTGCTTTATTGCGGTAGGTACTCAAGCTTCCCAAAATGAGGTTTTCCTGTTCAACAAATGACTATAAGTGACCATCAAGCAAAGGTGCAGGAATTTGCAGGGATAGTAATCGAGATTTTTTGCTTTAATCTAAGCCTAAGTGGGAGGTGGTAGACATTTGTTTCTTTGCTAGAGCTTCTCAAATATTGCAAAAAACGCGATTTTTTGAAACTTTGACCTCGTTTTTCTTAAAATCTGGGACTGATGGAAACTTTATGCTTATGTCAAAAATAACGTTAATATTTGCTGCATAAAATTTCTTTATATCTTTGTTGGCCTGTGTAATAAGTATTGTTTAATAGCCAATACCCGCATGTTTGCGGCGCCTTTAAACACCTTTCGAACCGTAAAACAATGACTCAATTCTATACTACGCATATCTATAATACGGGTATCGAATTTCAAGCAAGTCCCAATTGTACTGATTACGAATCCGTAAGTATAAAGTTTCCATCAGCTCCAGACTTTGAGAAAAACGTGGTGAGAAAAACGGCTCTAGCAAGGTTATAGAACCTTCCACTTAGGCTTAAATTAAAGGTAGAACTACAGACTACTATCCCTAAAAATACTATTCCTGCACCTTGCCTTGATAGTCACCTATACTCAATTACTTTTTATCGCCCAAAAATAAAAAAAAATACTGGAAAATTATGCAACTGAAAAAAAATTTGTAAAAATCACTGTTAGCTGTTCAACAAATGACTATAGTTGACCTTAGGGTCAAGGTGAAGGAATGGTATTTTCAGGGATTGAAGTCTGAAGTCCAAGCCTTAATTTAAGCCTAAGTGGAGGTTCTAACCCTTTTTTCTTAACTGCCTTTGGTTTATTTGCTAGAGCTTCTCAAATATTGCAAATAACGCAATTTTTTGACACTTTGACCTCGTTTTTTTAAGTTCTTGAGCTGATGGAAACTTTATGCTTACGGATTCGTAATCAGCACAAAAAATGTGTCAAAAATATTGTCAGCATTTGCTGCATCAAATTCTATTGTTAATTGGCCAATACCCGCATGTTTGCAGCGCCTTCAAACACCCTTCGACCTGTAAAACAATGACTCAATTCTATTCTGCGCATATCTATAATACGTGTACCGAATTTCAAGCAAATCGGATCATAAATAGGATTTTTTGGAATAGAACGGTCCCTGGTCCACCTTTCAGAAAAAATTATCGTATATGTTACTCCTGGCAATAAGCTACCTCCATGCCAAATTTCAAGCAAGTCGCACCATAAATAAGATTTTTCCCAATAGATCGGTATATGGTCCACCTATCAGAAAAAATATCCTATATGTTAACCCAGGAAATAAGCTATCTGCGTGCCGAATCGGACCATAAATCGGTCCCTGGTCCACTAAACGGAAAAATGGATCCTGTATTCTAATCTAGGCAAAAGGCCACCTACGTACCAAATTTCAAGCAAATCGGACAATAACTAAGATTTTTTCGAATAGATTGGTCCCTGGTCCATCTATCAGAAAAAAGTATCCCATATGTTAATCCAGGAAATAAGCTACCTACCTGCCAAATTTCAAGCAAATGAAGGAAAAAATAGATCCTATATGCTAATCTAGGCAAAAGGCTACCTATGTACCAAATGCATTTTTTTAGCGTAGCTCGACCCACCTATCGGAAAAAATAAAACTTTGTGCACTCATCCTTCTAAACATCTTTCAAAAAAAGCAGCAACAACTCGTATCGGTCATGAAACATAGGAGAAAATAGTTCCCAATTAATTCATGCTCACAATGAATTTCACAATTATCCTAAATTTTCCAAGCTTCACAACGAATTTTCCACCTTGACATTGTCCAAAACCATTAAATCATGCGATAAAATGCAAAATTTCGACGAAAAAAATTCAAAATTTTTCGCGTTCTTCCGAATTTTTCCTAGTTTTCCACTCAGAATTTTCCATTTTTCTAGTCGAAAGCCATTCCGAAGGAATCGCATGGAGGGTTTTCCCAAAACTTTATTGCGTAAAAACCTTCCCCTGGCAATTACGAACATCTAAAAAAAATGTATGCCAAATCGGGCCAACCGTTCTCAATTGATGAATTAAATATTATACATTTTTCACACCATTTTTATATATCGTCGTTTAAAGTACAAAACCGCGTATCGTCATTCTACAAAACGGCATAACTGTGATTGGCTGCCAAAAATTGGATTTGCTCACACAATCTCTTGGCTCAATCCTTATCCTTTCANATATCGTCGTTTAAAGTACAAAACCGCGTATCGTCATTCTACAAAACCGCATAACTGTGATTGGCTGCCAAAAATTGGATTTGCTCACACAATCTCTTGGCTCAATCCTTATCCTTTCATCCTCAAATATACTAGCCAGAAATGCGATTGCTTTATAAAAAAGAGAACCATTTTGAAATATGAGTGTTTTTACTCTCTAGAAAATAGTTCCTACAACTTCACATACGCAGTTTTGCATNTAATTATATAAAGAGAAGTCCCTTTTTTTTGTAACAGGTAATCTCGCGAACGGCTGGTCCGATTTTCATGAAATTTTGTATACAAATAGCTTTCGGTAACCACCATGTTTTAGGCTTTTTTTCGGGTAGGTGGCCCAGGGACCGGTCTATTCGCAAAAATCTTATTATAGTCCGATTTGCATAAAATTTAGTACGTAAGTAGCTTTTTAGCATATATTAGCATATATGACCCATTTTTTCCGGGAAGTGGTCCAGGGACCGATCTATTCGAAAAAATCGAATTTACGGTCCGATTTGCTTAAAATTCGGTGCGCGGGTAGCTTTTTAGCATGTAACGGGTGATTTTTTTGAGGTTAGGATTTTCATGCATTAGTATTTGACAGATCACGTGGGATTTCAGACATGGTGTCAAAGAGAAAGATGCTCAGTATGCTTTGAAATTTCATC
>NW_016159127.1:0-11226 GCF_001687245.7 Rhagoletis zephyria
AAAAAGATGCGAACTCGCTAATGTGTGAGCTAAATATCTAAAAATAAAGCACGCCTTAAATGAAATATATATGTATATAAAAAAGCGCTTATTTTGCAAACTGAAAAGAATATCCCAAACTGACATCCAACAATATTAAATGAAACTTTGTACCTATGAATATATATGTATATGTATACACGATAGACCCGCGATAAGTAAATATACGTACCGGTAACCGGTTAAGCACCGAGGATTTCAAAATGCTTTAGTTTTACTTTCTTTTGAAGAAAAATTNTGAAGAAAAATTTAAAGTATATAAAGTTTTTTTTTTTTTGAAATCGATGTTATTAATTTTTTCGCAAATTAACCCCATTTTATTGAAAATTAAACCATGCAAATTAAGTCCATGAAAGAGCAGACAAATTTTTACTTAACTTAAAAAGGACGAGCACACCTTAAGGTTAAGTATTTTTTAAAAATTGAATCTTAACATAAACCAACAACAACCACGTGATCTAAGTCTAAATAGCAACAAAAGTCGTTGCCCTTGATTGTAGTTGGGTTGACCAAATGAAAAAGTGGAAAAAGCAACAACAATTTACATGGCGAACTTAGTTCCGTGGGTAAGACCACCGTGGGTTGACAGCCGAATTTGCGCGTTCAAATTGCAGAAGTCTGATGTGAGGCGATGTGGTGATCTCAGAAGTAGCAGCTATAACTTCTCTACCATTTTTACTGTATAATATAAAACCGGTTTATCCGTGTTGTTTTTTTTTTTTTTAATTTCAAAATCGGGAACCGGTTTTTTTTTAATTTCAATTTTTCGAATAAATCAAAAATCGGTTTTGGAAAAAAGGCGAACAATCGAACACCCTAGTTACAAGTCAGAAAAAGTCAAAAACCACATTCAAATTTTAAGGCGACTCCTGCACCATCTATCGGCAATTTTTTTTTTTTATGGAGTTATTCCTTTTCATGTAATTAATGTATTGACATCGGGTTCTAAGCCAACTGTGAAGTTTCAAGTCTCTAGGTCATCGAGAAGTTGGTTAAAAATGTATTGCAAGATTTGCCCCTGATAAACATACATACATACAGAGAAAGTTAAAGAAAAGCTTGTAAAAAGCATTTTCATATTTTTTTTTTAGAAAAATATTGAGTGGTTTTTCCGTTTTTTTAACAAATTCGGTCACAGGTGGGGCTCTTACAATTTTCTTTATAAACGAAGCTTTCATTATAGTACATATGAATTAAAGAGGCAAAAGGCGGGATAAATCGGCACTATTGTGTGTTGGTACACTGTGAAAAAAGCCATAACGTGTTTGTTTCAAACTAAAACTCCTATTATTTGGCGCCAAGCGATGTTTTGTTTATTTTAAATAGATTTAAATCGCAAAAAAAAAATCTAGGCTGGTTTATAGCGAAAATGTTCTATGGAATTTCTTGGTGATTCCGAAAATCGATTTAATTTTTTTTCTATGGACACGTTTTCGAAATATTTGCATTAACCGTTATTCAGCTTAAAGAAAAGCGGGTCTACATAGTCACGCATATCTTACGAACCAATTGAACAATCGTAATACGAAATAGGGTAAATGAAAGCCAATGAAATTCTCCAAAAGCCGTATATACATCACTTTTCGATAGGCCTGATAATTTCTGAAAAAGATCTGGCTTTTTCCGATTATTTTTTTTTGCTTTGCTGTTCGTTTTCGTCCCAATAAAACATAAAAAGTGCATAATTCACACATCGTTTTCAAGGAAGATCTTCCGAATTTGCTGAGGTTGCGATTTTATCGGGAGTGTCCCGCCCGCAAAATTTCACAGACCTTCCCGATACCGCCCATCCCGGCCAATTTTAAATCAGTACCATGCGTCCCGAGGGTCCCGATATCTCGCGCCCATCTCTAGTATAGGGTAATACGAAGCCATACATTTCTCCTTATGGGTTCTGCAAACTCAAATCCGTTGTGGATATTCTATTGCAGGATTAAATTTGAGATAATTCACTTGGCCCCCCCTTATCTTCCACGCGAATAAACTAAGTGTTTAGTTTCATATCACGCTTGCTTTAGCTGATCACAATTAAATATTCCGCTTATGATCGTAAAACAAAGTATGTACATACTTACTATAGGCACATATTTACTTGACCAATATTGAGCACAAACAGACCATGTCCAAATTAACTTCTTTCTGTTTACATATGCATATACATACATACATACATACATACAAGAGTGTAAATCTGAAAAGTTCGCATACGAGTTGCACATGAAAATGCCAATTGGGAGAGCAAACAGGCAAATGTATGTAGTAAGTAGGCATGCCTGGTATGCTCTACAAAGCGCACCACATTAAATATATTCAGTGGAGAAGATACTCATTCACATCCATAGAACAGACACACAAAAACACATACATACAGTGACGCATGCAAACGCAGACGCAAATATAAAACAATTAACAACCCAAGTTCTTTAACACTAAAACAAATTCGACCAACAGAAATTGAAAATATGAACTACATACATACATACATAGTTGTGAGCTAAAGTTAAGAGAAAATTCGAAATAAACACTCGAAAACTCAGAAAACCCAAGTGAATAGAGAAAAACCAACCAGAAAACACATTAGTGAAATTGAAAAAAAAAAAACAACTAACTCAATTCGCTCGCCTAATGTTGAAAAGTGCCACTGGCGGACAGCAGCTAGCAGCCAGCAGCCAGCAGCCAGCAGCAAAAGCTGCAATTGCTCGATCAGCCCACGAGCGATCTCCTGCGAATTTCAACTAACTGCCCCCATCAGTGTGCTTAAGGTCACAAGCGCGATCGGGGCGAATATCTGCGGTGAAAGAGCATTGCGCGGTTACTTTTCGAAAGTCAAATTATTTATTGATATATTTTTTAGGACTTTCACAATTTCACAAAACATAAAACGAAACGAATTTAAAACCTAGATTCTTAGAATACGAGTGAAAAGGTATTTTTTTTTTTTCGAGCATTTACGCTAAAAATATGGCTAGCACACTTACACAGTGAAGTAGATATGTATGTACACTAAAATTTTACGAAAGAAAAACTGTGATGAGATTGGGGAAATTTAGAAATTTTTGACTTTGCATACATATGTACATATGTATGTATGTATGTAGTTCGCGGTTTGCTCCGAACAATTAGTTCGTTTAAAATTGTTTTTCGGGTATTTCGTAATTACATTTCAGCGACTGTTTGGTCTGTACAAAGTGTGGTACATAAATTCGTAGTTGTTTAGTGTGTACATATGTATGTAAACAGGTGCGTTGAAGTGCCAGAAGGATCATTAGCCGTCAAGCATAAGTCCGAATATAAATATTTACAAGCACTTGCCGCTACAGTTTTTAGACGTCCTTGGGCTACTTACTCGTCTTTTCCCCGCCTTGCTTATTTAGCTGTGGGAATTCTTCCATAATCTCGTCATTCATTCTTATGTAACGCGCGCCCTATTGTATACATTTCTGTCTCTGTCTATATCTGTTCGTGCAATAGTTTTGCTGACGTTTCATGAGTTCTGTGTGCCGATCACTTGTTTCTCGTTTCACGCATAAAACAAATTGTTGTAGTCCAATGTATTTGAAATTCCATTCAACTAAAATTAGAGAACCGACCACTGCAGCACAGTCTGTTGATTTTGCATTTTCTCTTACTTATAGTGTCATTACCCGGTGCTGGAACTAGTCCAACTGAGCAGCAGCAAACTATACTTGAAGTGATCAACAACAAACACACACAGCCGCAAGCAACAGAAGACGGATCGTCAGCAGAGACCACATCGCAATCTGCAGCAGTATCGAGCCCTGCAATAACGGTTACAGCCGCTCCAAGTGCTTCAGTCAATGCGCCGGTGTATGTAGAGAAGTCGTCAACGGAAGTGGATACCTCGGACACAGCGGGGGCCAACGATGATGATCTAGTCAGCAGCAAACATAGTCTAACTAACAACGAAACTAGTTGTAGCAACGAAAGTGCAACGAGCCAAATACCTAATTCGACCGAAAGGGGCGACACAGAAGCGACGAAAGAAACTATTTCACCACCGCCAACCGTTGCGAGACAATGCAGCAGTAATAGCGGCAGTGCCGATCAGGGTCATGTACTTGATATTGAATCTCATTTAATAGAGACATACGACGAGTATCAAACACCTGACGACAGTGTTGGGATAAACGAATTGCCGCCTCAGCAAGATGAATTGATACGAGGTTCGTCGAAAATTGAGACGGAAGTGAATTTGCGGACGGTAATCGAAGTGGAACCGGCGGGCGCAATATCGAAAAAACCTATTGAGTCTGTGGTGCAGACGAGACAAGCGCAGCGAATTGCTGAAGCCGAATCAAAAAGCGAAACGAAAACTCTGATCGAAACGGCGACCGTGCCAGAACCGGAGGCGGCGGAACGTATAGAACCGTCTGTGGCTAGCGACGCGATTAAAGAGGCCGCCGAGAGGCTAGTGAATGAAATAGAACGTGAAGTGTTGGAGGCACTTCAAAAGTGCGAAGCAAAAAACGAACTTAAAGCTAACGCTGGAGCTAACAAACCGACGGAGGTAAAAACTGAGGCCTCCACGGCGGAAATACTTTACCGAAAAGAAAAAGAAGAAAAGACTGAACAAACCACTTCATTACTAGACGAAATAAGCAACTCACTGTCACAAAAGGTCGATGCACAGTTGTCGGAAGTAACGAGCATACTCAAGTCATCGAAACCAAGCCACGCCGCCACACAATTGAGGAGCGACAGCAACGGTGAAGCCTTAAAAGTTGACGTCGATCAAACAAAACCAAACGAGCTTAAAATTGTGAACGTGCCTTCACCGAAAACACCGTCGGACGTACAGGACCGTAAGCTGTTTTTGGAGTCTTTGCCGCACATCGATAGCAACGCAGAGGCGCAGAAACTTGCCGACGATTGCAAGCGCGAATACTATCAGTCATTGAAGAAGTACCTTATACAGAGCCACACTGACCGACCACCAGTACCACTGCAGACATATCGGTGGGAGGATCTACGGCGCGCAAAAGATCGGGTAAGCCAGTGGAGATATAAAATACATATGTGCACAGATATATTTAGTTACTTATTTTAATCTTTTGCTTTGGTTAGGGCGGTTATCCTTGGACACACCTGTACAAACGTCCGCTTGGACCAGACGAGGAGCCGGAAATTGTGCTACTCTTGCGAAAGTCCCAAGAATTTCGATTTGTTTCAGAGTCTCCTAAGTCATTGAAGAAGGTTCGCATTGACGAGCAAGTTGTTGTGAAGCAACCCGAGCGGTATATACAAGAACTATCCGAAGGCGAAGAAGACTATCTGCAATCGGCGCCCGAAGACGAAGAAACACACAGCTTACGCAGCGAAAGCATTTCTTGTGTCTCTGACTCTATACTCGCAACTGGCAGGCCCAGAAAGCCCACTCGGTTGGATAAAATTCGCGGTTATCTCCGACGTCGTAAGGGTGGACGCTCGAACGAAGACGCACAATCACTGCCTTGCGCGTCGACCAGCAGTAGTCGACACCATAGCCAGGAAAATATACCGCAACCTAATCCCCAGATACTTGTTAACGGTAAGAATACAGAACAGAAGCATTGCTACCCCATAATGAAGAAGTTGAAAAGCATGGCGGACCGCCAAAAGAAACGGCTCAATATACGGCGTATTCATTTGGGCAAGGACGAGAAGATTGTGCTAGGGGAAGAAACGAAAATTCTCAAATTAAAGAAGTCTCCAAAAGCAGAACGTGGCGAAATACCTCACTTCATAGAGAAACAAGATTCGGACGATGTACTGGAAATAATGGAGCTAGACGAGTCACCAAGTCGAAAGCGCAGGGATGATGGCAGACAAGAAGAAGAAAATTCCTCTCATCATGCGGATCAACCAATGGATACAAATGAGTCGGAGGCAGCTGGCATTGTTGTGCCCGATGAGATAATCGAAATTCCCGATTCGTTAAAAGATGGCAGAGCGACGCCAACTATCAGCACTGCATCCACCGCAAACGAGCCAGATGTAACAGCAGACGTAAGTGAGAGCATATCTACTCCGCCGACTGAGGTTGTGGCGACTTCTGCCCCAGCGCCAAGGAAAGCCCCACGTCTGCGACGAGAACACGTCTATGAAGAAATAGAGTCGGAGGTGCAGGCGGAAGCTTTGGCTCAGCCTGCGGCTGGAGACGCTAATATACTGCCGCTAGGGGCTGTTGAGGCACTTAAACAATCATTGGCCAAGCAAGACAGCTCAACATTAAGGCATATTGAAGAAGGAGCAAAGTCTCTGCCACTTGATCGAATGGGCAGCAGTGAGGAGGAGCAAATTGCTGGCGCCGCCGCTGCTGGAACGTCAGCCATTGATAAGCCAGCCATGAGTTTGCTCGCGCCGCTCTCATCCATCGACTCTGCCTCATCGGACGAGGATCGGAATCGCACTCAACTATCCCCAGTAACGGAAGAAAGTGATGCGGCTAGTGGGGATATTAATCTTCGCATTGTCGAAGATCACGAGCCATTAGATCTAAAGTCAGCTATTAAGAAGGAGCCATCACCAGCTCCGTCCGACAAGAAGGTAACATTCTCGCATGTTGAGGACGAAGCGGAGCCCCATCGAGAGGACATCGAATTGCCAACGGAAGTGCAAGAGGCCACGCAAGAGGCCGCTCAGCGAAAGAAATGGACGAAGATGAGGTGAGTCCACTGTGCGGAATTCAATGGACTGCATGTAAAATTTTCAGCTTTCTATATCGAATCTATGAGTTCATAAATATTTACACACTTACATATGTATGTGCATTGCTTTCAGACACAATAATTTGCTAATACATTTCATGAAACTGTTACTAACTTCACGCAACTGCAGGCAGGCAAACAAGAAAAATGCACAAATGCAATGTCTGATCAAATAATCTTAACCAACACCCACTAATTCATATATGTAAATATAAATCGACATGCACACACATACGAAAATCACCACACAAAAAATAGCATCGCGCATCTACTGTTACACACATATGTAGTATGTTCATATTTACATATGTATCTACTCAAACACGAAAATACCAGAGGTGAGTCGTAATTTTACTTTTTCTATGAGGGTAATTCCGTTTCAAATCGACCAATGGTTGGACTCGACCTCTTTCGATTTGGATGAAATTTGGTCAGAAGTTTTCTTTCAACCTATCATGACGTTTCCCTAACAGGAAAAAATTAAAAAAAAAAGTAGCAAATGTTATGCTGAATTCGAAATTTCACTATTTTTCCAGTTTTTCAAGTTAATTTTTTTTAATATCCCAACAACTATTATAGCTGCAAAAAACACCTTGGACTTGTTTTGAAGAGGTTACTTGGGGCTACAAATATATATTTATTAAAAAATAAATTAAAAAATTGCAAAATTGCTAAATTTTCAAAATTGAATTAATCAAAAAATATTATTCTCAAAATACATATATTATGTTAGCTAGGTCGTTTTTCCCTCCGTTTTCTGAAGTTGATGCCTCATCCCTTCGTTTTAATCTGGAAAAATTAAAATGATTTTAAAATTGAATGGGAATCAAATATTAATACTCAAAATCTTAATTTTTACCTGGTTTTCTAAAAGCCTGGTTTACACTAATCGCCGGCTAAAAATCGTTATCGACGTTACCGACACGCTGTTATATGCATGGAGTCAAAGAGGTCGATCACGATGTTAATCGGAGATAAGTGTCAACCAGGCTTTGAGCAAATAGCCCTTAGGGTTCTGTTACACTAATCCAGCATTACACATCTGTGTTGGTCTCAACCCCGTTAGATTCCACGACCCTAAAATTGTTGCAAAGTGTAATATTTTATTAATAGCTTGCGAAAAAAAAAAATATTTTTTGTTTTTACCAAAACTTAAAAATTCATATCATTTAAGAACATGCAGAGGTACCATGCAAAAAAAATTAGCTAAAAAAATATTAGTTTCTGATTTATTCAATTTTAAAAATTTTGCAATTTTGCAATTTTTTCATATTTTTTTAAATATATTTTTTAATACATATATTTTTGTAGGCCAAAGTATCCTCTCTAAGACGATTCCAAGATGTTTTTTTGAAGCTTTTGAAAAACTGGAAAAACAGTGAAATTTTTAATATTGCAAACATTTTTTTTTTTTAATTTTTTTCTGTTGGTGGAACTTCATTATAGGGTGAAAAAAACTTCTGATCAAATTTCATCCAAATCGAAAGCGGTCGAGTCCAAATATTGGTCGATTTGACACGGAATTACCCATGAAAGCTTTAAATTATTTGTACAGATGTTCGTTAGCGTTCGAGTGTATCAATGAATTATTTCAATTGTGCCCAACTCAGTAAGAATTAAATACAGGTATTTTCAAATGGCATTCTAGATTGCTAAATATTTTCGGAAAGCATATTGATTAACATTGACGTACGTATAAGTATGTAACTCTCAACTGGGTATTCAGAGCCGTTAGATGTTTCAGAAAGTTGTCTAAAATTTAATGCCTTAATTGGGCTAGAAGACAATGGTATGCCTTTGCGACACCATTGTCTAGGATAGAAGCTACCGCAAGACCCCCACGGTTACAAAAATCACCCTCTTAATATCCAACGAGGATTCAGACTTCTTCAATGAAAGTCGATTTATCTTTTTATTGATTGGCGCTATAGCCGTTTGAGCGATTTTCCCTAGTTCAATATAGCACCGCCAGTCGGCGAGTAAAGCCAAGTCCTTGTCGTCTTCTGCTACGAACGGGTACCGCATCGAACACTTTCATTGCTTGAGCCTTTCCTTCCATTCATACTAGGGCCTATCCAGAGGAGCCGATGTATTTTTATTCACTGAACTAAATATGTATCCTCGTTTCTTCGTATCCGGTACTCGCTGTGGCAAAAGAGACTATTTCTGCCATTCAGTAGAAATCAGCATTACCTCCAGATCTGAGGGTACTCTGGACATCTTTACCAGGTCACCGTTCTATTTTTATAGGAGATCGCCGTATGATCAGCATCTCCTAGTAGGAGCATTTACTCTCACGAGAGCATCAAAAGTCCAAGCATAGCCAACTAAGACACTAAGATATCAGACATCACAAGAGCATGCTCCCAAAGCCTAGTAAGACCGGATCGTCATCAAAGCAGGGCGGTTTCATCAACGACTTCAAAATTTGCCATGGCCCAAAGCTCCACAGAGCTTAATTGCTACATCCCGTACATGGGCTGCTATAGTTACATTGACTATATTTATAGCAGTCCCTAATACGGGACAAAAAATAATTTTACCAATTTTTTCCACAAATGCTAGAAGATTTTAAAGCCTCTTTCAATGATCCTATATTTATTACCCCAGAAACAGCATTTTTATTTGGCTTATGTTTTTCGATCTTTTGTGAAAGTAGCGCATAAATATTCAGTTGGAACATCTCACATTTGTAGAATATTTTCTCATAACTTTATACTGTTTACCCCGCAAAATTTGTTACCAACATTCCTAGCCACGAAATCATGGTGAAAATATCCGACAACTTTTGAACTACGAGTGGTATTCAACGGATTATTTTCAGAATTTGATTTCGGCCAAGCGCGATGCAGTTAATAGCATCCGGAATGAGCAGAATTACAAATCGTAGCTTCAATTATTCGAACTTCCCTTCCAACTTTGAAAACTTATTTACTTTTAGTACATTATTCTCATGGTAGCCTTCTTATTTGGAGTTTCTCATATTGAACATACAATCCCTCATACAATCAGGAAAAATTTGTTTGGTGTAGTTTCGTCTAATGAATATCTTCTCTTTTTACAAAATTTTAAAATTGTCTCCACACCACGGCACACTGAATATAAATTCATAGTTAAGCCTTTGTTGGTGGTTAAGTTCACAAGGGTTTAACTAAGCACTGTGAATTCGGCCCTTAGAAATTTGAACCATAATCATTAACGTCTAATTTCGACTCCTACTCACAAATACCCAGTTTTTCTACGCAAAATTATAACTGCAGAAACCACCTACACATGTGATCCTCGATTCGAATCACAAGCATCCAGCTTTAAAAAATAAAATCTGGTCCATAGGCATGTCATTTTTATGAGCTAACAGCAGGCGCCAAAATACCGAATACGGGACACTGAAGAAACACTTGGCGTCCGGTATGAAATAAATAAATTGCCAGGACAATTGACGAAAAAAGGAGACTGTCCCGTATAACACAGGACGGATGGTCACCGTAGATATTGTTGAACAACTGTAACCAGATGTTTAGAAGCGTCTCTTTACCCATTGCACGCACAAGCTCGGCTTCTTTGCGCCGCCTACTTAATTTATTCGAACCAACTTCGTATCTCTAATATATATATATATGTAAATATTTATCCTTTCCGGCATGGATTTACACTTTATCATAGCGAAGATATATATTTTTTCATACATAGGCAGTTAGTTATTACATCACAAAAGCAAATTGTTGCTTTTCAAAAGTTGTTTACAGAGACAAGCGATCCATCCATTCAGGCGGCTGGCAAGTGCGTCTCTTTCGCTGCGTGAAGTGCTCGTCCGACGTCCGTCATTCTGGCAGTCGTAGTCGAGCCAAAACAGCAAATATTTTAGCAAATGCTAAACACAATTATTAACATCATTTTATTTATATATAAATCGCAGATACATATAATTTTCTTTTTGTATATTTGGCTTTGGCCGCTCGATGTCGCTGAACGGATCAGCAAAATAACTTACAATATGCTGCTCTTTTGGCTAAATTTAAATATGAAGACAATTACGGGCTTTCGGGTGACAAAGACATAGCTAGCCGTGTCGTCGGCAAGTGTTCGTCTCTTTGTCCATTCGCTTGCATGTTCGGCGAAAGCATGAAAAGCTCTCAGTCCTGGCTGAAATTCGCAACGATGCAGACATTCGGTTGGCTTTGGACGCGCGAATAGCGTCGTCAGTTGCGGCTGTGACAAAAAATAGATCTATTTTAAAATTCCTTAAAATACTAGCATATATACGATGTGCCAGCAAATACGAACAAGCAAATTGTTGGCTGCAAGTGTCTAATACTTTATAGTGCTAGTTCGTGCAGCCTTATGAAAGTTTTCTAACTAATTGTGTATTGTGTATAGGCCGTAATACGTAACTGTTTCCTACTTAACTCTTGTAGTAACGGTAATAATCGGTAATCGCTGGTGTTTTGAAAAACGTCGTTATACCGTATGGCAAAGTCTC
>NW_016159127.1:12389-23161 GCF_001687245.7 Rhagoletis zephyria
CTCGGTTCTCTGACTATTGAGAGGACAAAAAAGAGAGTAAATACGGTTCTCTCTCTGTCAGAAGTTACCAGTTTTAGTCCGAGAATTTTTTGCTGGTAAATTCTGGTAAATGTGTCAAACGATCAGCTGTAGTGTGTTTGGCAACCAAATTGTAAACAAAAGAAAAGTGCACTCTGCTAATTCATGTTGAAAAGTATTTAATTACTTGTTTAAGTGGATTCTAATAAATTTGAAAGTATTTTTGGTTATTTACATGTGTGAGCTGAGTGTGTTTACATACAAAATAAGCAAAAATTTACAACCAAAATTTGGAGGTTATGTTGAAGTTGACAGAAGTTACCATTTTTTACTAGAAAGCGATCCCGTAGTTTTCAATGTTACTCTCTCGCTCTGAGCGAGTTTTTATTTTTTTACAGTTTTACTAGTCCGAGTCCGAGGAATACGGGATTGCACCTATACTTAAACAAAGTTTGAAATTATTAAAATGTAAACAAAACTTACAATATAAAGACGGAATTCTCGGCAAAAGTAAAATCAGCTGCTCTACTGTTGCTACCTGCCTCAATTCGCTTCGCTCTATACAGAATATTCAACGTAAAATGCGTTGTAAAAAAAAACTTTGAAAAGCTACATAAATACTAGGAAAATTTCTTTTAGGGCGAACCAGATGTTTAGAAGCGTCACTTTACCCCATTGCACAAGCTCGGCTTCTTTGCGCCGCCTACTTAATTTATTCGAACCAACTTCGTATCTCTAATATATATATGTATGTACATATTTATCCTTTCCGGCATGGATTTACACTTTCTCATAGCGAAGATAAATTTTTTTTCATACATGGACAGTTAGTTATTACATCACAAAAGCAAATTGTTGCTTTTCAGAAGTTGTTTACAGAGACAAGCGATCCCATCCATTCAGGCGGCTGGCAAGTGCGTCTCTTTCGCAGCGTGAAGTGCTCGTCCGACGTCCGTCATTCTGGCAGTCGTAGTCGAGCCAAAACAGCAAATATTTTAGCAAATGCTAAACACAATTATTAACATCATTTTATTTATATATAAATCGCAGATACATATAATTTTCTTTTTGTATATTTGGCTTTGGCCGCTCGATGTCGCTGAACGGATCAGCAAAATAACTTACAATATGCTGCTCTTTTGGCTAAATTTAAATATGAAGACAATTACGGGCTTTCGGGTGACAAAGACATAGCTAGCCGTGTCGTCGGCAAGTGTTCGTCTCTTTGTCCATTCGCTTGCATGTTCGGCGAAAGCATGAAAAGCTCTCAGTCCTGGCTGAAATTCGCAACGATGCAGACATTCGGTTGGCTTTGGACGCGCGAATAGCGTCGTCAGTTGCGGCTGTGACAAAAAATAGATCTATTTTAAAATTCCTTAAAATACTAGCATATATACGATGTGCCAGCAAATACGAACAAGCAAATTGTTGGCTGCAAGTGTCTAATACTTTATAGTGCTAGTTCGTGCAGCCTTATGAAAGTTTTCTAACTAATTGTGTATTGTGTATAGGCCGTAATACGTAACTGTTTCCTACTTAACTCTTGTAGTAACGGTAATAATCGGTAATCGCTGGTGTTTTGAAAAACGTCGTTATACCGTATGGCAAAGTCTCACAGTCACTCCACGAAGATATAAGAAGCAAACCACCCCGAACGAGAATAAACTTCCTTCTTTTCATCTTTTAATATAATATAATATAAAGCAATTTCACGACACATTCGAAACAAAAATAAGAAAAAATATTTGCTATGCTTAGCTGCGCGCACTACCTTTGTTTGTGTGTTTAAAAATAGCGGTAGCCAAAAAAGAAACGTAAACGTAAACATACACACGAACCAGCATCAACATATATACAGCGATCCTTGAGCGCGATTGTCGCTTATGAAAGTGGCCATCATTTACAAAGTAAATTGGTCTGCACCTGCCGCCTTACTTCGACCTGCTGCTGACTAGCTGACTGTATTGCCCCGTTTCAGCTGTTTACAACAAAGATTTTGTGAGTATGAACCCCCGACGATCGGCCTCAGTCGGCGCATTGCCGCGCGAGAAGAAGCATTTCGTGTCGCGCACCGAAAGCAGTAGTGGGGCTTCGCTCGACGTTCGCTGCGCTTGCCAATACTTCCAATGCGACTCGCTGCTCCCCGAACGCATAAACCCCGCTGGTGATTCACGTCCGACCTCGGCTATGGGATTCCACAGCGACTTGGGCAGTGATCATCATGAGCATCTGCATTCTCCAAACCACTTTCAGGGCATCCATCTGGACTCCATGGCGCAGATGGACCAGCTCTCAACTCGCAGCTACCAGATTGGCGGACACCCGCCACACATGGACATTGACCGGTTCTCGATGGGCAGCATAGGCGGTCAGCGTACCCTTGACGATAGTACACCGCAAGTAGATGTGTCCTTTGTTGAAAAATATCCCGAATTGGAAGAGGTAGCGCGTTCTCGTGGATTGGTGGTGCGTAGTATCTCTGATGCAAAAGAAAATGAAATGGGCCCGCCAGCGTCATTTATGGCAGGTCAACGTAGACGGCAGATGTCGCTGAGCCGCATGTCTAGCGGAGGTATGCGCGACCCGGACGCTTGGTCAACGCGCAGTGTCACCTCTTTGCGACGCATCTCTCGCTCGCCATCCAAGTCCGACCTTTTTGTGGCTGATATTAATATACCGACCAAGCGTCCTGAGAGATACGAAATGCGCTCAGCTAGTACCAGTCGTCGCACTTCCAACGTTGACTTATCACATTTTGCCTCACATCGGGGACCGCCTGCCTTAGCGCTGTCCATGGCTGATAGTTCACCAGTGATTCCGCTCGGTTCTCCACCACCGCTTCGGGATCAAGGTCAACAGTTGGCGGCTCCCAAAGTGAATCTCATCGCACCCACGCCAGCCACTGATGCAGCGGATATGCGTCCCGACTTTGAGCGCGCAACAGCGTCTAGACAAAGGTCGCCCTCACCAGTCGCTACGGATTACCGTGTTGCTAAACCACCTGTATCCACAGACTATATGCGTCCAGAGGAAAATAAGGAAAACGTACGTTACGTAGATTTTGGACAGCTGATGCCTCAGAACCGGCCGATCGATGTGTCGCAGTTTTCTTCCTATTCGGATGAGAAGATACAAGAGGTGTCGCCGCAGTTGACAACTAAGACTGCAGGTGGGTGGAGACCTTTTGCGCGGGCTACTTCACCTAAACCCACTATAGCCGCCCCATCCACTATAACCAAAAAAGATCCTCTACTACAGGAAGTTGCTGAGTTAGAGAACATAGCAGCCAACAGAAATATTGAAGATGTGAATGACAATATTCGGTTGCAAACAACTCCACCTCCTTTACCTTCCGGCGATATAACACATCCTTCCACATTGCACCCCGTAGAAGCGACAAACATTCAAATAATCAGTAAAGTACCGGCCGTGGATGTCGATCAGCTGGTGCAGAGTGAGACGCGAAAGGCAATCGAGGCAAGGTTGCGTTCCAAATCGCCTTCTCCAATTCGTCCACAATCGCCTCATGCAATGGACACGTTGCAATTGCCCGGGACAGTTGTTACCGGCAGCTTGTCCCTTGGTGTGTTGGGAAAACAGCAGGCGCTTAAGCGACAACGCTCGCCAGAACGAAATATGTCGCCGGATCGTAGCAAAAAGGCAGTACCTAGTGTGCAGAAAATGGACGCGCAGACCATTGAAATGCACTTTAGCGATATGAGTAACGAAATACCGTTGCAAGACGTCCCACCGGAAGTGAAGTCCTCGTATACGTCACGCTTTAAATCAATGTTCACATCCAATAAAAGTGCAACGCCACCAGGTGAGCCCCCTTCAACACCCGATCGTCGACGGTCCCCATCGCCGGCGCGTGGAAGATCGCCTACACCCCAGCGTGAGAAATCTCCTTCGCCAATACCAACTAAGCTGATGGGAATGTTTTCTAAGTCCAAGCCCACACCAATGTCGATAAGCACTGGCACCTCGGCCGTCGTAACGAAAGCATCGGAAAAGGAGCCAATGTCGGTGAAGGTGAGGGAGACGTTTTCTCTAAAAGTCGATGAAATGGATCAATACAACGCGCGTCCATCCAAACCGCCACCGAGCTCCGTTCAGCCAACCCCACCCATCACAGCATACAGCAGTCGCGAAGACTTTTCCACGATAGAGCAATCCTCCATAAGCATAGCCGATGCATTTGCCCCCGTTGTAGTACCTGCACTAAGCAGAGAGCAGTTTATGGCCGGAAATAGAAGATTTTATTCAAGCGAAATGGATTCACAATCACGTCGCAGTGAATCCGAGTTTAATAGAGCCAGTAAGGAACCATCAGTTGGGAGCGGAAGTGTTAGCCATTTCCATATTCCAAAAGGCACTCTGATTTCAGTGCCGATACATATTGGTTCTAGTAGTGTTAGTGGAGATTTAAGCCAACGAACGTCATCTGTTGGAGCTTCACAATACACTGTGTCACGTCCTCCGTCTGCGGATGGTCGGATTGGGATGTCGAAATTGGTACGTAAACCTTCCTTCAACGATGGTCGAACACAGTCGCAAGACCGCGCTCGAAAATTGCACGGCTCACATGAAGATTTGTACAGTGGCCGAATGACTAAGACGGTTAGTTTCAATTTCGACGAACGCAAATCGCGTTTGTCAGACTTCGAAAGTTCCAATCTGTCGAATCAGCATAAAGAAAACAGAGAATTTCTCGAACGGACGTACTTTGCTCGGTAAGAATGAAACCCAATGTCGTCTGGGAACTTTTTTACCGACAGTTTTGTAATCCTGCTTGTCTCTCCAGATGCACTATCATATAAACTGAGAAATGACTCACAATTCACGACAGCACAACAAGTTATCTATTTTATTAAACACATCTCATTTTAACGCTAGCTTCCCACCAAACTCATTTGTACTAGCTTTACCAACTTATTTAGGTTTATTCTTCTTTTTTTTTTTTGTTTAACAATCGTAGTATTTACTTTAACTTGTTTTATATTTTAGTGATCATGAGTACGAACCGATCGCATCGCCGTCAGATAGTGGGAATGCCTCTGCGCCGTCGGAGCAATTAAATTTGTCACGGAATATTGCAATGCTGCACGAGGAAATCAGAGACGCAGAAGATCTTCAACAAGATTTGGAGGAACGTTATTTGAGCTCCGAAGCAACAACACCTCGTACCGAGTCGCGTACGGATTATGAAATACACACTAGTCAAGTGGATTCAAGTGCCTTGGAAGAGCTGCCGCTGAAGCCAGAAAACCGTAAAAAGGGATTCATGGCCAGCGCGCAGGATCGTACTCGCAAAATGCAGGCCGGCATAAAGACCCAGGCTGGAAGAATTAAAACAAAGTTGCGCACGCCTGCAAAGAAACCAGCCTCGTCAAGTCCCAAAGCTAAGGAGCGCAAGCGTTTCAAAGCACCCGAGTTCTCGAAAATTAAAATGCCGGAAATCAAACGTCCCGATATGTCGAAACTTAAAGACTTCAAACGTCCCGAATTCACGAAGTTCAACAAACCAGACATGTCGAAATTTAAACTACCCGACAAATTTTCGACCCTTAAGCTTAGAAGAAGTAAGTCTTTTAAGGAAAACGAAGGCCAAGATGAAGAGATGGAGGCAGACACCGGGAATGCTGCGCAGCCGCAGCAGCAGAAAAGAATGTTCGATTTCAATTTCGGCACATATCCAAGAGCGTTCCGCAAGAAGAAGCCTGTAGAGTCGCAAGCATCACTGGGAACTGAAACTGCCACCGAAGGGGTCAGCGTCATTCCGAGCACTGAAACACAGCCATCGCTGGAATCTTCCAGCTCGCCGCAAGGTGATCGAGGTCCGGGGCCTGTGCGCTCGCGTTGGGCAGACAAATTTTCAGATGTTAGCTATAATGACAGCGAGGGCTCCCGCTACCGTCGGTATGGTAGTGAGCAAGAAAGCTTCGACCGAGAATCATCACTGGAACGGCGAATGAAGGACGATTTGGAGGAAACTGGGAGCGAACAGCAGGAGTTGGGAATAATGGGCGGAGTTGCTGATACAAAGCAGTTCGCTGAATTTGATGAGGAAAATCGCGCAATTCATGAAATATCCAAGATGCGTGCCGGCGAATTCAGAAGGCGCCCCATAGTCCATCAAGATTCCGATTTGCGATCTGAAGACAGTAAAGAAGTAGAGGGGTGGACAGAGAAGGAAATTGAAAAAAATAAACTGCTTCGCAAAGCTGAGTTGGAGGCAGAAGCGAGCTATCTGAAATATCCGCTTGAAGACGGATTGCCACAGGAAACCCAGTCAACTTCTAGCTCGGGCAAAAAGGTCGTAATGGAGGAAATCGACGACGATGAATTTTTCCTACGCAAGCGAGGCGTCTCCGAAGATAACATCGAACTGCGGCAGTACATAAGTAATGCGATACGTGAGGGCTACGACAGACCAATAAACACCTTAGATCATGTAGGACAACACAGTGAGCGAATGGAGTATAGGGATTACGATATTCCACCACCGAAACCGAAGCGCCTGCACAAAAGTTACGGACCACAGGACATATCTCAAGATCTCGAGTCCCAACGCAGCGAATACGGCGACGAATTGTCACTGTCTCAAAACGGCAGTGATTTCTATAGTGCACCCAAGCGACCATTGCGAAAGGGACGCAGTCGCAGCAAATACTCAATGGACAGCCAAGACTTTCCCGTTGCCGAGAACTTACGTCATGAACCTTATTTCGATGATGACGAGGAGTATCTGCGTCCTCCACGCAACAGCTACAAAGACAATGAGGAGGCAGAAATGAACGACTTGAACATAGTCGGCAAACAAGTCTTCCCAGGGGAACCGAAGGGTGTCAACGAAGGAGCGCCGGCACCACAAGCTCCACGGCGCCGAAAGCGTGATACACGTGACAACTCGATGGACAAGGATTCGTATATAAATGGTTTCGGTGGTCGATCGGTTTCTAATAGCCGTTTACAGCCAACCGAAGATGTAAGTACACCCCATATCGACAAAGTATTTTAACAGTTCCTATGGTATCTCATTTGTTTGTTCAACCAATTTATGTACATAGGTAATAGTTTATCGCACTGAGCACGAATATCCTATTTCCCTTGCTTCGCCTGAAAAACTCGCATCAACGTTGGAGGATCGAAAATCCAGACCAATTTCTAGATATGACGAAGACGATCGGACTTCCCGGGGAGCCGAGTCATTGGGATTTGATGAACAAGGCGAATCCCAAGCAGACCAACGGTCGAGCGATGGAAAGGACAAGTACATTATCGATATGATGGAGAATGATGGGTGAGTAGCATAGAGGGACGTAGCGGCTGCCATGATTTTTAAGTTTACCATTGCTTTCGTGAATATTTTCGATAGCTACGCAATCGTACGGAAGGAACACTTGCCAAAGCCAACGCCACCAGCTCGCAGGAAAAAGTTCTCAAGGTCACCGGGCGAGCGCTTCACCACCATAGCCAGTGCTGGAGCTGGCAAGAGCGGCACACCGCCGCCACCCGAGCGGCCGCCCCCACCACGCGCATACACGCCGTCCACAATGGAGGAGGAACCAGTGCCGCCACGCCGAAGATCAACTGCTAGTGTAGATATAGCGGCAGCATCCCAAATGTAAGAACGAAAAACCAAAACAAACCGCTGCAGCTTTTATTTACTTAGTTGTGGCGCACATTTGAATGCATTTTTTTTTTGCTATTTTTTGTTTTGTTTTAGTTTTCTAACTTAAAGTTGAGTTTTATAAAATGTTTCATCTGCTGTAGTGGCTAATTTTAGATCACTGAGTGCACCTCATTCTTCTTTTGTGCTTAATTAACTAAATATCCACTTGTTTTGTTTTGTTGTTTTGTTATTGTTGACACAAATTTATTTTTATTTATTTAAGCCATTTATTATGTAAAATATGTATGTATGGATATGTATACATACGAGTATATACAGCATGTACGAACATGTATGTACCTATTCGCATGCATGCGTCGGAAGTTGAAGAGCGCCACGGGACAAAACCCAGTAGATAATTTCAGGAGTTAAAAGCAACTTAAAGTTCATTTGTAATGCTAAATAATACAAATTTATGAATTCGCAGAAGAGCACCCTTTGCAGCCCTTCTTGGGTATGGATTTTAGAATGGCTTCACTTAAGAAGGCCTACGTAAATTATCTTCTGGCAATTTATTAATCGTATATGTATGTATCCATGCTTGTTTGTTTCTATGTATGTAATTATGTACTAACTGCTACATCGTAGCACAAATAATTTACATTATAGAGGAAGATAACAACTGCTAGTAAAAATTAGATCTCCATTGAATTGCTTAGATCAGTCAAAACTCTAAACTTTTTCTCCCATTTGAGCCGAGAACCATTTGTTAATTTCTGAGTACATTTACTACAAGCAGTTTTTTATTATACNTGATTTGTATGGATGAAAAAAAAAATTAAAAATCGTATAGCAAAAACGTAATCTACATTAAATTCTAAGAAAATTCTCTGAAGAAACCATGGGTCTAAAATCAAACCCTAATCCGCGCCTCTCGACTTTAAAATTTTTTTCCTCTTCTTACCCTAAAATTATTTTCTTTTTTTGAAATATATTATGTTTTATTATATTATATTATAGTTTATGCAATACAGGTTTTGTTTTGAGACTAGTCAAAATATTCAATTATCAAAAAAGCAGTTGAACCCCAATTTGTATCTCCTCTGATTTGCGTTCTATATAAAAAATAGTTATAACACGTTTCACCTAAACTGCGTTTTGCATAAAACAAAGAATAATTAAAAAAAAAAGTTTTTTTTTATCTCCTTTTTGTTCCTTATAAAAATATTAAATATAAAATTTTATACAAACTTTTTTAAATGAAAAAAAAAAAAATTGAGTGTAGAAAAAATATAAAGTGCAAAAGAACTACCTTACTAAACAATTTTAGTCAGAAAATTCGATTTCTTTTTGGAAAAATCTTTGTTTTCTAACATTTATTTTTTTTGGCAAAAGCGGCCATATAAATTTTCAAGTCGAGAGGCGCGGATTAGGATTTTATTTTAGATACACGGTTTCTTCGGAGAATTTTATGTAGTTTACGTTTTTGTTATACGATTTAAAAAAAAAAAAATACCAACCCGCCCTAATGTAGGTATGTATCTTTGCAAAAGCAGTAGCGGAAGCAAGCTTTAATACTTGTATCACTGAGGCTTGAGTAGGTTTTCACTGAATATTGAGTCTCTACTGCAAGTACATTAAAAAAAAAAAAAGATGACCTTAGCCGTTTAGAAGATCTCTAAATTTCATCGCAAAGAAATTTTTGTACGCGGGCATTTCATCACATAAGATTTCATTTGAAAAAGTGCTTATGAGTGCATTCCCCACATGATGAAAGTTACTCTATTCCCAAATAAAGCTTACTCCACATTCCACACTCCAGTTCATCGCCTGCTATAACTCGCAAGGTATTTATCGCCTGCGATTGAGCTAAGCGATCTTCACAAGCGATTAATCGCGGGAGATCTATAGCAGCAGTGGAAAAATTGCCAATAGAGACAGTAAGTAAGGAAAGAAAGCTATGGCTATTTAGATCACAGGATATTCACCAAATAATAGTGCAGCTATCGAAATTTATTTTCGGCAAGTTTTTATCTATCACGTGACTTGCTATTCTTATTCGTATTCGCGAATAATAGATTTTAGTAAATATTGTCATAAATCTCCCTACGTATGTATGTATGTACATTAGGGCGGGTAAGATTTTTATGACTATGGGCGTTTAGCCGAAGAAACCATTGGCCTAAAATCAATTTGGAGTTTGCCAAATTACGAAAATAGGTTTCGAGGAAAATAACGATACTTTACGATACTATAGCAAAATGCTTAGAAACCTATTTTCGCAATTTGGCAAACTCCAAATTGATTTTAGACACAAGGTTTCTTTGGCAAATTTGTTTAGAATTACACGCAGAATCCTTCTGTGCTATACGCGCATAGTCGAAGAAACCTCCCATGCAAATTAACCCGTCCTAATGTGCATACATACATACATATCGTTACCTTAAAATAGAAAGGCCCTAGGACCTTAATGCACATTTTTGTTTTAATTCAAAATATTTACATAGTACATACATATATTCATTAGGGTGCCTCAAAAAAAAAACATTTTTAAAAACGAATCTTATTTATAAATATAGTTTAAAAAACTAAAACCTGGCTATTATAATTTCCATTCGTACCGTCATCAGGTATGTAACTTGAGCATGTAAATCGCTGCATCTTTTAGGCGCATCAATATTACATAGTTACATCCCGACCTAATAAAAGGGAGGTAAAAAAACTATATTTTTGGAGTTATTTTCAAGGGCAATTCATCTAAACTCGTAAATGCCTCTTAACCAAGTAAACCTTGTAAACTTAGCTCATTTTGTATGGAAAACCAGTTTATTAACGAGGTTTACGCAGTTACGAGGCATTTATGCGCTTTGATGAATACCATGTCAAATCGTTGCAGCTCACGTAAATCTTAATATTTTGGCGGAATAATAGATTTCACAATTCCGATGGAAAAACATTACCGATTTTTTTTTTTTTGGTGGTATGGAGTGTGATGCACCCCAATATACATACATACATACATACATACATACATTGTCTCGCTAACCCAAAATTGTTTCAGTGAATATTAGTTCCGTTTTTATTTAGCGCAATATTGTTGTAATACTCGTAACAAACATTAATGTAGTATAACTAAATA